>NC_037283.1:3177500-3291936 GCF_000002765.6 Plasmodium falciparum 3D7 | reverse complement strand
AACCCTAAACCCTGAACCCTAAACCCTAAACCCTAAACCTAAACCCTGAAACCCTAAACCCTAAACCCTAAACCCTGAACCCTGAACCCTAAACCCTGAACCCTAAACCTAAACCTAAACCCTAAACCCTGAACCCTAAACCTAAACCCTGAACCCTAAACCCTAAACCCTAAACCCTGAACCCTAAACCCTAAACCCTGAACCCTAAACCCTAAACCCTAAACCTAAACCCTGAACCCTGAACCCTAAACCTAAACCCTGAACCCTAAACCTAAACCCTAAACCCTAAAACCCTAAACCCTGAAACCCTAAACACCCTGAACCCTAAACCCTGAACCCTAAACCTAAACCCTGAACCCTAAACCCTAAACCCTGAACCCTAAACCCTGAACCCTAAACCCTAAACCCTGAACCCTAAACCCTAAACCCTGAACCCTAAACCCTGAACCCTGCAAAACTTCGTGCCAATACTGTACATATATTGGTATCTTTATGTGTTTCTTTATATTTCTTATGTTTATCTACCAATGATTTTCCTTCGTGTTTTGCTGCAAGTAGCACATCCACCAATAAATTATGAGTACTTGTGATTTGATCAGGTTTTATAAGTTCCAAATTGCGATCACATATGTGCAATCGTCTATAGGGCGCACATGCTCCACCATTCTCAGTATTATTACCCTTGATTCTTCTATTAGTACATTGGCCACTGCGTGAGTCAGAAAAACGTTCTTCTACTCTACCACGACAAGGATTCTCTTTTTCGCGATCTTTTGCAACATTAGTATGTATTTCATATTTAAGATCACATGGATTTTTTACATGAATAGATTGTCCATGAAATTTTGCTTGTGACAAAATTCCTTGCAAAGCGTTTTGATATGGTACAGCTTCTGCTGTTGCCTTTTTTTCTACTTCTTTTCCAATTTCATCCAATACTTCCTTGGCCCTTTTGTTAGAATCTGCGGCACGTTGCGGCGCCATTTTTGCTTTTTGCTCGGGACTACATTATGTCATAAATGTACACATACATATACATACACATTGTTTTCATGAATTTATTATTAATCTACGATGATCATTCATACATTGTTAACATAGTTTACCATTATAACATAAATACATATTAATAGTGTATGGACAACAAACGATAAAGAAGATATAAACGAAAATCTACATTACCATGATATCGTGATTTTGGCTACCACTATTACAATAAATTCGTGTACATGATACCGCCGCTACTATTATTATGTAGTCATAATACGTATTGGTGTATATTATATAATGCTTTATATTATGTGGTAATGTCATGTAGTGGTTATGCAAAATATATATATATATATATATATATATATATATAATATAACATATTATAATTATATATGTTATAATAATCTTATAATATTTTATAATAATATTTGCTTTTCATTATAATTAATATTTAATTCAATTACTATAATGTATCATTGTCGTTTATGGTATACTCTATAATTTTATTATATTAATAATAATATGCTTATATATATATATATATATATATTAAAAAATAATATTTTACGTGTATATAATAATTATTAGGTTCATATAATTTAAAAATATATTTTAATAGTTTTTTAATAAATTCAAACGTTCTATTAAACTGTATATAATCGAAAATATTATATTTTATGTATTCCTTCATTTATTTATTTAATTAATTATATATATATATTATTTATTTTATAATAAAATTGATTTCAAAAGAAATACAAAGATTCAAAAAGTAGAATCATATAACTTACATATACTTATAAGTTATTTTTATATTAATTTATAAACATTTATTTATTTATTTTTTGTTAAATTATTATTATATTATTTTTTTTGATAAATTGGATAAAATAGAAAGAAAAAATGAAAGAAAGATGTTATTCCGTTTCTCTCTATATTATCTATCATATTTATATATTCATAAATATATAATTGATATATATAAATATATATGTATCCTTTGTACTGTTCTATTAAAAGTAGTATATTATTAATATTAATTTCTATTGTTATATAATATAATTTATTATATAATAATATATGTATAACATCAAAAAAAAAAAAAAAATAAATAAATAATGGGAAAAAATAATATTATTATATTAATAAAAATGATATGATCACTTGTTTTTTTGTATTTCTTTATGTATATCGTGCATTTTATGAATTGAAAAATTTTAGGGTATTTATAATATAAAAAAAAAAACTAAAAAGATACATTACAAATATATATATATATATATTTATATATTCAAATATGAGTTCTTAATAAAATGTTCATATACTCGACATTTATATTAATCAAAATATAAAAAAATGTTTTAAAAATATAATACAAATACATAAATGCATATATAAATATTATTAACATCTTTAAAGCATATATTAAAATATATAAATGTATGTATACAAATAATATAAAATTAAATAATACAAAATAGAGATATAATTAGAGTATATTCGTTTATGTATGTAGAATAAATTTATTTATATTCCAAATACCAATATTGTTATATATTTCTTATATCATGATAACAAAAAGGAAAAACAAAAAAAAAAAAAATAAAATAATAAAAAAAAAAAAAAAGGATATAATAAAATTAATTAACTATTAGTATGGTTTTATTATCTTTATATATATATATTTTATAATTATTACTGTTGTAAAATGTATATTGTTAGTTATGTATGTTGTATATGTACAAAAAGAAAAAAACAAAAAAAAAAAAAAAAAATACACCCTAAACCTGTAAACCATACCTATATAAACATAGACATATATACAAATAATGATTTTGACTTATATGCATCTATTCACATATAAAAATATAACCAACAACGTATATATACATATATCCATATATGCACGCAACCGAAAGCACATATATATATATATATATATATATATATATATATATAGTATTATATAATATATTTACAAGTTAGTATTTAGGTGTAATAGTATTATTTTTAACGAATTTATTTTTATTATATTATATTTAAATATCTTTCAAAAAAATATCTATCTTAATATAATATAAATTAACATAAAAAAAATATAATTTCAATTGTTTATATTTATCCTTAATAATAAATTCTTGTTATTTCTATAATATATATTACGTATTTTTAACTATGTTATATTTTGATATAATGTATAACATAAATTATTATTATTTATTGTTCTTAAAATAATTAGTCCATAATATCCATGAAAAAAATATAAATTCAAATATCATTATATAGTTGTACATATTTATTTATTTATAAAATACTCAATTTTTTTTTTTAAATTAATGTTACAACAAGACCCATTGTAAGGTAACACATATATTTCATATAAAATAATTTATCCCATTACAATAACATTTTTTATGTATTCCATTTTTGTTCTTGTTTTTTTTTTTTTTTTTTAACTTACAATTATTCCATATACAAACAATTTTCAAAATGTTATTAATTTTTTCTTTCATAATAACAAATTACATATAAAATAAAAATACATTATTTCTTCTATTAATTACTATATATAATGTTGCGATGTATTTATTTAATATATACAATAATATAAATGTACAAATTATATCTTCATTAACAATATTACTATATATGAATCAATCATTAAATTATCATAAATACTAAAAAGGCATATCGAATTTGCTAATATATATATATTATTAAATAGTCTCTAAATTATGAATACAATATATTTCTATAACTTACATTTTGGTACAAATATATACTATATGTTTTTTTATTATATTCATATTTTTCATTTTAAAAGTTTCTTTTAATTATCAATATTAATATACCCTCAATCGTTATTACATAATATAATTAATAATTGAAATATTATTTTAAAAATCGTTTTAAATACATATATATATATATATATATATATATAAATTCACATTTCTAAAATCTTAGTTACATAAGACAAAGAATATTCTCATAATGAATATATTTTAGAACCATAAAACAAAAATAAATTAATAAAAAAATTTTATTGTAAAATTTACGCTTAATATTATATAATATTATTAAAAACATTTCTTCTTATTTTTTTTATTTTTTTTATTACAATTATACAAGATTATATGTTAGGAAATGTATTATTTACATATGTTACAGACCCTTCTAAGCAGTATTATAAAAACCTTTAATAAATATTCTTCTACATATTTTTATGTTATTTACAATAAAAAAGGAACAAATTGTTACTATATTGTAATATGCTGTTAATATATATATATATATATATATATATATATATATATTCATTATAATTTATGCTATGGTATACAATTAAATTTTATTACACATTAAACAAATTATAAAAAATCCTAAACATTTTATTATATTATATTATACTTTTTTTGTAATACAATAAATATTCAGATTCTCATAAAGAAATATATATTTGTATAATTCAAAAAATGTTATGGCATATTAAACAATTATAATAACTAAGAATAAATATTTTTTATAAATAAAAAAAAAATAAAAACATAAAATAAATGCATTACATTATTGTGTGTTAATTACTTTTTTAATTTTCCTATATTTATATACATATAACACAAAAAAATGAATTTCTATTACTTTAATATATTATTATATTCTATTCCATTCAATATGTTATTATTATCATCATCAAATATATACATCTAATAATGATTACTATTATAATATATACATATATATATAATATCTTAATGTAAAAAAAAATATATATATTATTATAATTAAATAATTATATAAGCATAAAATAATATAGGACAATAAGTTATAAAAATATAATATTTTAAAATAAAAAATTAATAAATAGATTATCATATCATATTAAATAAAAAATTTACAATACATTGCATTATTTATTTATTATCACTACACCACATGTTTATTCCTTTAATAATTTTATATATTGGAGTTTTTTCTTCATTTTTTTCTTTCGTCGATAACGTAAAATTAAATAAATAATTAGCATAACCAAAACTATTACTACAATTGCAATAATTGAAACAGTTATTCCAGTAGTTAAATTACTAGTTACATTGCCTGCTTGTGTCAATACACGTGTTTGAGCATCAGCAAACGCTTTCGTGACCTCTTCCGCTTCTGTTAGATACCTTCCCATATATGATTTAGGAGTAGTAGCTATATTTTGTACCCACGTAGAAAATAGAGCATACGTGTCGGTATCAAATTCCCCTTTCATACCAATATTTATGGTTTTAAATATACCCAAAAGTGTTACGTTATCAGCAGAAATACCTGTAGTCAAATTTGTTAGTACATCAATTGTAGGTATGGCAACTTCTGTACTGCTTGATAATTGTGTTACTATTTCGGTGACTTTAGTTAAACCAACTTTTAAACCTTCAGCAATACCCGCATCTGTAGCAATTTTAACAAGAGTAGTGGCAGCATAATGTGACCATCCCGCGTACCCTAAACCGCTGACCAGACCCCAACCGGGGGCAACCCCTCCCATAGTTTTTCCACAATTAAGACAAAACTTTTCTGTTTTATCTGCTAAAGATTTTTCGCAAACACATGTGGGAATATCTTCAGTGGTTATATTCGGGTCTAATGTGGTTAACTGTTGTGCCATTTGTTTTTCTAATTTATCTTTTAAAATAATTTTTTGAATTTCTTTATCGCATTTATCTTTATATTGCTTTCGTTTACTTTGCAACCTTTCGTCATATTCATGAAATCTTTGCTGTGTCTGTTTAATGAAATTTTCCATGACTTCTTTCATTTGTGGGTCATTATCATAGTTGGCAAGTTCATATAATTCGCATTCGCATAATGATCTATTGGTGTACGTATGTGGTTTCATGTAATGGTTCCATGGATTATGTTCCTATAAAGAATGTAATATATATATTATATTATATTATAATTATATTAATCATTATTTAATACATATGTAACATGGAATTACCAGTATATTTAATGGAAGAGAAAACAATAATATATTAATATAATGGACTTTCATTTTTCTGTTTTATTTATTATAATTTGTGATAAAAATTATAACAAAATCATATAAAATATTTTATTTTATTTTATAAATAAATTAAATATGTTTAACATAAAATATTATTATAATTTATTGAATATAATTAACAATTATTTTTCCATTATACCAATATATATTTTTTTTTAGTAGAACCACATTTGCTCTTTTATTTATTATAAAAAAAAAAAAAAAATGTAAAAAAAGTAATATTAAAAAAAATTATCAAAACATTTCATATTTTTTATAATTTTTTTTTTTTTAATTTTTAATTTGTAATGGAATTCAATTGCATATCACATAATAAATTATAATATTCATATTTTTTTATTTTTTTCGTATTTTTTAACATGTTACAATATAGTATTAATACAATGTATTGTTTTGTTGTAAATTATTTACAAATGTGTAAAGCATAGTTTTGGAAATTGTATATGACATATATATATATATATAATAACATTTTAGAATATATATATGAAATACATTTGAAATAGTTATTAAAACATATAATTTCGTAACATTGCTGTTATAAAAAAAAAATTAGCAACAAACATTGTTTGTCATAATAAATGATAAAAAATATTTTTAATATAATATTATATACATATATATTAATAAATCAATTTTGACATATTATATTATTTTTTTTGTTCTAAAATTTATTGTATGTTAAAACATTCTCTCTAATTTATCTATATTATTACTAAGATTAATATTATTATTTTCATTTTATAGAAATATATGTAAAAGCATTTAAAATATTTATTTATTACTAAAGTACTAAATCATATAATTATGATAAATATATTTTTATTTATTATTATTATTGAGTAACAACAAAAACAAAAAGAAGTTACCAATATGAGAAATTATACATATAATAAAATAGTACATTCTTAGTTTTATGTAGTGTTGTATGTTATACTATTATATTATATTAATAATTTACAGATAGTAAGATTCTGATAATATATTATTATTCTTATTATTATTATTATTATTATTATTATATATATATATATATATATATATATATATATATATATATATATTATATCAATTTGCTATTTTTCGATATATGAAAATAGAGAGTGTAAAATGGTTTAATTTTTTATATTATACTTTTCTATGTAAAGTATTAACACTTTAAAATTTAAAAAAAATATATAAATTTTCTTTTTAATTTATATAGATATATATTATACATTTATATAAGAGAAACATTATTATATATATTATAAGAATTGCAAATATTTCTCCTAGTTTTTTTTTTTTTGGACTCATAAAATATGTTTGCAAAATATATTTATGTATTTGAAAATATATGCTTTATGTATAAATTTTATACTTATTAAAAATAAAATATATTATATCCTTTTTAATTATTACATATTTTTTATTAACATTAAAATATTGTATTCACATTTATTTTTTTGTCAAATCAAAAAAATTGTTTATTTCATTTTTTCATTGGTATGTGGAAATATGTTACCATATATTTTCGTAGAATATATATTTTTACATAGAATATTGAATTTTATTTCCTTTTTATTTTGAAACGTTTGTCTATATTTTTGTTTAAGGTAAAATATAAATAAAATAAAATGGAATTTTATAGGATATAATATTTTAAAAAAATAAAAATCATATTTTTCTTTAAAAAACGTTACTATTTTATTTGATTTAGATATAAAACAATATATTTAGAACATTTCTATGATGCATAAATACGTGGTAATTAACACTAATAATATTATTAATAGGAAAATTTTTCTTTATAATTTAATTGTATAATATTTATTTAATATAAAAATTGAATAAAGGTTTTCAAAATAAATATTATAATATAAAATTCAAAAGAATAAAAAGAATTATAAGTTATAGTAATTAAAATTAACATCAGAATTATATATATTTGTTTAAATTATTCAATCCATGAATATATATTATATATAATAGTTGTCCCCCACGATTTTATGTTTTGAATTAATTACGGTTTATAAATATATAATTTCATTGAGAAAAAATAATTTAAATAATATTATATGCGTATAAAAAAACAATTATTATAAAATTTAATTTATATAAACTTAAGTAACATTATCCATATTCTAAAAATTCCATTACTTACATAAATGTTTCTTGCATTCATGTTTCCATGAATTTTTTCTTCTTCTATACAACCATATGTATAATATTATAAGCACAACAACTAATATAAGTAGAACCAAAGCTGCAATACCCCAGGGGTAAAATGCAGCCATAGCAGGAGTTGCAATAGTTCCGGCCATATCAGTAGCACCCTCAACACATGTACTGATTGCTTGAAATGATGAAAGCAAAGTTGAACTATCAAGTAGATTAAATGTTGAAATAGAGGACACACAAGTTTTAAATGCTGTATAATCAGCAACAGCCTTCATGGCAGCAGCTTTTGCAAATGCGAAACCTAATATTGTAAGGAACGCACTACCTACGGAGCAAGAACATATTCCACCTATACATCTGTGTTTTAAGTTTTTTAAGTATTTATCTTTTCCTTTTCTAGATTCTAGTTTCATATTATTAGTATCAGTACATTCACATGTTGATAACTTATTTGATATGTTATCATCATTTGTGTTCATACCCGATTTTAACATAATATCCTTTTGGCCACCAAAAATTTCTTCATATGTTTCCAATAATTCTTTTTCTAGCGTTGACATTGGTTCTGCATCATTACCACCTGTATATTTTGTTCCGTTTTTTTCTACTACTTCTTTCAATTGTTTATATGGATCATGAGTTTCCTGGTATTTTTTGATTGCTTCCTCGTTCATTTTATCAATTATTTCTTTCAGTTCTGGATCATTATGATAATGCGGATTATGGATTTGGGTTTGTGCTAAAAGTCTTGATTTTATCGTTGCTCTTTTGGTCTTGTTTTGAATGAGACTTATATTATAATGGTTATTTAAATAATTCTCCTAAAAAAAAAAAAGATCATTAATGAATATGTAGTGAAAATGTAATAGTTGTTTTATTATATTTTTATGTTATTCTAATAACTATGTATCTTTTTTTTTTTTTACATACATAATGTGGTAATAATAATGTATTTATTAAAAAGGTAAACAATAACATATTTAGGTAATACATATTCATTTTTAATTCAAAAAAATAATATGTTATATTACAAATTGTATTAATCTAATTCATAAAAATGATATGTTTTGTTTTCTAATATATATTTTATATAATATATTGATAAGCGGAAATTTTGTTGTAATTTTATGATATAATAACATTATAGTTTCATCATACATATAATTCAATTTATGACTATATTCTTTTAATATTTAAAAAAAAATTTAAATATGATATAAAATAAATTAATTTTTTTTTTAATTTTATAATATATTATTTTTATTTTATTTATTTTTTTTTTTAATTTTTCTTAAAATAATTCTCTCATATATATATATTATAAATTTTTAATAAATGACAATATCTTTTCCTTCAAATACACATATTAATGTGTAGAACAATAGTTGTTATGCGTGTAAACCACATATATATAATGATAGCTCTCATGATTTTTATAAAATAAACATCCTAAAATATATTATAATATAATTACTATTATTGAAATAATTACAAAATTTCTTGTAATTAATAAAATATAATATTAATCTTAAAACTAATATAATAAAATAATTTTTAAGTGTATTTTATTATTTATATTTTATCTTTTTAGTTTATTTAATTTTTCTTCCTAATACGTATTCACCAATAGAAATAACTCTCTATTGTATCTACTATTTTTTATGTTAATTATATTATAATAAATAATAATATATTAATATATATATATATATATTTAATAGTATATTTAAATTAATAATATATTAAAAAATAATAAATTAAAAATTTTGAATAATTTATAAGTGTACTATTATTGCACGAATACAATATAAAGCATTTCCAAACATGCCAGATAGTGAAATACTGTAATTTAAATTTCTGTGTATAAATCTAAATAATATAATTATAATATATTTATAATTTTTATGCTGTAAAATATTAAATATATATATTATATTTATATAATATCAAATATCATATATTATTTGTACAATACATAAGAAATTAATTGTAGGATTACATTGTAATAGAAGTATTTATAAAGTACTTTTTAATATATAATCTTATAGTAATTTTATTATTCTATAATAAAAACAATAATAATAATAATATTAATATTAATAATGTATTAATAATATTATATTAATAGAATAAATAAACTATATATATATTTATTTTTAATATTTTACAAATTATTAATATATATATTGTTTTAAATTTCCTATCATATTGATTATATGTATTAGAATAGGCAAATAAAAAGGTATCATATAAATATGATTATTATAATACCATTATAATTATAATATATAAAACATTGTTACTATTTTATAATAATATTTATTGTATGATTAGTTTAATTCATTTTTATTATATTATAATGTGTTGATAATTCGATATATCGATATGTCGTTTTGAAAATTATTTTGTAGTTGATATATTATACAAATTATATATATATATATATGTTCTGTAATAATACACATATTTTATTTTATTAAAAGGGAAACTATAAAAAGAAAGAAGATAAAAAATAATTAAATTAACATTTTATATTACACATGACATTGTAATGTAAAATAAAAATAAATATATATTATATATATTATAAAAGTAAAACAGTACAAATGATATAGTTGAATATTATTAATTAAAATTATATCTATTATATTTATTTACATTATATAAATATAGTTATATTTAAAATAATATATCAGTATAGGATTAATAATATAATATATTTATTTTATAATATATGCCATTATATATTATTTTATATAAAAGGTTTTAAATATATATGTTACAAGATGTTCTTAAATAGCATATTATAAATAAATATATGTATTTATGCTAACAACATATATTTATATAAGACCTTTATTAAAAAAATATATATATTACACTCGTTTCACTAAAAAAAATAACTAAATATAAATTAAATAATTTAATAACCACATAAGAATAAACAAAAAAAATAAGGAAAAAAAATATAATGTTATAAAAATTTAATAATAAGAATATTCTTGTATTATAAATCTAAAATTCATATAACATTAAATTGAATTTAATATCAAGAAACCATATATTTATTGATTTAATAATTTTGTGTATTGTAGTTTTTTATTCATTTTTTTTTTTCTACGATAACGTAAAATTAAATATATTATCATCATAACCAAAACTATTACCAATATTGCAACTACAGAAGCAATAATAGCAGTCTGACAAGCAGCATATGCAGATTCTACTGCATCAGTGCTAGCTTTTATAGCTTCTTCAGTAGCCTTTTTTGCAGCTGTTTCAGCAACAGTTTTGGCATCTGTGACGATAGATTTTACAGCTGTTTCTATAACTTCATACGTTGAAGAAACCTTCCCTGGAATTTTCGGTGCAGCATCAGATTTTACTTTCACCCAAGTGCAAAAAGTCTCACTAGGTCCAGAGCCACCGATAGGTAATATACATGACGATGGATTATATTGTTCATTTATGGCAAGAGCAATCTCTGAGGCATTAGGATAAGTATTTGCAGTAAATAATGTTTCAAATACATTACCACGTAGAGTTGATATACCCATTTCTTCTAATCCTGCAATAACTGCGTTCTTACCTGCCTCAGCAGCGGCCGCAGCACCTGCTTTTTCAGCAGCTTCCTTAGCGACTACAACTGCCTTAGCAATAGCAGCTTTTTTCAACTCATTTACAGCAATTGAACCAAATATTCCAACACCTGCTGCAACACCTCCTAACCCAAACCCACACCTAAGACAGCCTTTTTCTACTTTTTCTTCTAACGATTTTTCCATTTTATCTTTTAAAATAATTTTTTGTATATCTTTGTCACGTTGTTCATTATATTTTTGTCGTTGTGGGATCATACGTTCTTCGTATTCTTCAAAACGTTGTGATGTTTGTCGATCGAAATTTTCCTTCACTGATTTCATATCGGGATCATTATCATAAATTGATGATTGTAAGTCCTTTTCGCTTAACAGTCGTGATGTATTAGTTGGTATATGTGATGTGACGTATGTTTTATTATTATTATTTCCCTATAAATAATGTAATATATATATATATATATATATATATTTGTTATAAATAGGTATATTGTATATTTAGATAAATTATGAAATACTATATATATATATATATATATTTATAAATATTTAATTGGTACATGATATGATGTTACTAATATATTTAATGGAAAGAAAAATAATAATATTTTAGTGTAGTTCAGTTTCATATTTAATGTGATACTTATATTATTTTATGATTAAAATTATAACAAAATCACATAATATACTTAATTTTATTTTATTAAAAGAATTACATATATTTAATGCACAATATTATTATAGGCTTGTTCTATAATAAAAAATTATTTTGTCCCATTATATAAAATATATTTTTTTAATGCAACCATATTTTTCTCTTTTATTCAGAACAAAAAAAAATTAAAAAATAATAAATAGGAATAAAAAAAAAATAATATAATAAAATATTTCCATGTTTTTTATAAACTGCCATCTTAATTTCTAACAAAACCTAATTTTATATCATACGATAAATTATAATATTAATTTTATTTTAATATATGTATATAATAAATAAAACTATATTTACAAATAAATAGTTTTTCGATGTAAATAAAATAAAAATGTGTAGAGAATTAATTTTTAAAGGTATACAATAAGTATATAAGAACTTATTAGAATATATATGCATATAATGGATATTACAACATAAAATTGGTATTATTACAATTTTATAAAACAATTTAAAATAAATATTTTGTATCATAATATAAGAAATAAGTATTTTTCAAACTAATAGTAATTGTATTTCTTTTAGGTTTTGTTATTATTTTTTTTTGTTTTTCTAAAAATTGTTGCATGTTATAGCTTTCTCTCTAATTTATCTATGTAGTTGCAAAGATTAATATTATTATTTTTATAAAAATATTTGAACTTATTTGAAAAAATTATTAATTATTAAACTATTTAATTATATAATTATCACAAAAAAATATTTTTAATATTTATTATTATTAGAAAAGAAAATTAAAAAAAAAAAAAAAAAAAAAAGAAAAAAAAAAAAAAAAAAAAATTAATGAAATGAGAAATTATATATACTATTACACAATACACTGTGATGTTTTATGTAGTGTTTTATTTTATACAAATATATTATATTTATAATAATAATAATTATATATATATATATATATATATATTTCTAAATATAGTAATAGTGTATTACAATTTATCATATATTAATTATATTATTACATATTGTAACAGAATAATTAATTAGTATATATTTTAATAAATATATTATTATACAATAAACAAATAACACGACATTATATGTACTATGAATATACAAGAAATCCTTTTTTTTTATTTTATACGTAATTAGAAATGTTAAAAAAAAAAAATACTTCATATTTCTTAAAATGAAGTTATTTCCTATATTCATAATGATAGTACTTATGAGTACCAAAAAAAAAAAATTAAACCAAAAAAAAAAAGAAAAAAAAAAATTAAATTAAACCAAAAAAAAAAAAAAAATTTATAACTAGAACAAAATGAAAAAGAAAGAACAAAAAAGGAACAACGAAAAAGCAGAACATTAAAATATTGTTATAATAGCATGACCTTTGTAATACCGTATATTTTTCTTTATTTTAGAAAAAAACATTTTTTAAAAATATGTGTAATAAATAGCCGATCGTTCCATTTCATAAATTTATATCTATACGGATACTATTAAAATTGAATTTTCAAATGGATGATGGATACTCACGAATAATTATATATTATAATATAATATATTTTGTATTTGTTTTATGAGTTATTGCTTTATAAAACAACTGATATAAAGAATTTAATAAATATATGTCATATTATGTTTCTAAAATTTTTGAAATAATTATATATAATATAATACATAAATATATATATATATAGCATTTAAAATAAATTAACAAATATATAATTTATTATTAAAAAATAAAAGTCTTTGAGGAAAAAAAATAAAATTAATATAATCAATAAAATAATTAATACAATAATTAATCAAAAAAATTGACACATAACAAAATAAATTATATGTATACAAACGTAATAAATATAGAAATAATATAATTATTTATAATGGAAAAAAAAACAAGACGCAATTAAAGAAAAACAGTACGTGTATCAAACATCCTAGCAACATCTACATAACAAACAGGTAATACCTATTCTTCTAATAATTTTATATATTGAAGTTTTTTCTTCATTTTTTTTTTTCGTCGATAACGTAAAATTAAATAAATTATCACCATAATTAAAACTATAACTACAATTGCAACGATGGAAGAAATAATACTAATGTGGTAACCACCATATGTAGCTTCTACCGCACCCACCTTTGCTTTTGTAAGTGTTGCTGATTTGGATGCGAATTCTGTCTTAAATGCAGCACTACCAGCTTTTGCGTAACGAACAAAATTAGTAGTCTGACCGTACTTTATCGTACTACAAAAAGGAGGCGTACTTTGAGTTCCTTCAAAATGACAGTAACTACTAGCTAATTCCATAGCACTTTTATGTAGAATAGCACCATTATTATATGTTGATGAAGTAACAATTGAACTCAAATCAACTAATCTTTGTTTCACAGTAAAGGAGGCAAGCAATCCTTCAATTTTAAGTTGAGCGACAACAGTATCAATACCAGCTTGCGTAGCAAGATCAGTAGCCTCAGCTAAGGCCGCTTCCTTAGCAGCTATAATTGCAGCAGGTTTCCAGGTATTTAAAGCATATAAAAGACTCCCACCTACCGATCCCAATTCAGGCATCGCCGCACCTAATATACTTCCACATCGCAAACATCCTTTTTCCACTTTGTCCTCGATCGACTTTTCGCATACACATGTGGGAATGGCGTCACTTTGTATATCAGTTTGTAATGTGGAAAACTGTTCTACCATTTGTTTTTCTAATTTATCTTTTAAAATAATTTTTTGAATTTCTTTATCGCATTTATCTTTACATTGCATTCGTTTTTCGACCATACGTTCGTCATATTCATGAAATCTTTGTGATGTACGATCCTCAAATTGTTGCATCACCCTTTTCATTTCGGGATCATTATCATTATTGGCCGGTGAATATAATTCACATTCGCATAATGATCTGGTGGTTTGTGTATGATTTGGTGTGGTGTGTGGTTCATTTTTATTATGTTCCTATAAAGAATTCAATATATATATGTATGTTATAATTAGTTTTTTATGCTTATATGTATTTCTTATAGATATGCATATTTTTATGTTTATATATACGTATATTTGGACTATATATTTATAAAAATTACATATACGATATCGCAATATATTTATATATAAATATATATATTATATTATAATATGATTATATTAATCCTCTTTAATATATATGTGACATGGAATTACCAATATATCTAATGGAAGAGCAAACAATAATATATTAATATAATGAACTTTCATTTTTATTGTGCTACTTATATTATTTTATGAAAAAAATTATAAGAAAATCACATAAAATATTTTATTTTATTTTATATTATAAATAAATTAAATAAAAATGTTTAACATAAAATATTATTATAATTTATTTAATATATTTAACAATTATTTTCCCATTATCTAAATATATATATTCTTTTATAATGGAACCACATTTGCCATTTTATTTATTACAAAAAAAAAAAAAAAAAAAATATTAAAAAAATTAATATTAAAAAAATCAATCAAAACATTTTATATTTTTTTTAATTTTTTTTTTTAATTTTTAATGAAATTTAATATTATATCAACACAATAAATTATAATTGTAATTTTTTTTTTTTTTTTTTTTTATTCTTTTCATATTTTTTAATAACATGTTGCGTTAAAGTAATAATACAACGTATTCTTCTATTGTAAGTTATTTATAAATGTGTAAAACCATAGTTTTAGAAATTGTGTATGACATATATATAATACCAATTTATAATATATATATATGAAATACTTATGAAATAGTTATTAAAACATATAATTTCGTAACATTGTTGTTATAAAAACAATTAACAACAAATATTTTATAACATAATAAATGATATAAAATCTTCTTCAAATAATAATATATACATATATATTAATAAATAAATTTTCATATATTATGTTATTTGTTTTGTTCTAAAATTTATTGTATGTTATAAAATTCCCTCTAATTTATCTATGTTGTTACTAAGATTAATATTATTTTTTTTTTTTTATAAAAATATTACAAATAAATTAAAACGTTAATTTATCATTAAAGTAGTAAATTATATAATTATCGCAAAAAATATAAATATTTATTATTATTAAAAAAAAAACAAATAACAAAATAAGATATTATACGTACTATTACATAATACATTCTATTGTTTTATGTTATTCAAATATATTATAATCATAACGTGTATTATTATATATATATTTCTTAAAATAGAAGTTATGGTATTTTACAACTTATGATACATTAATTTTATTATTACATGTTGTAACAAAATAATTAATTACTACATATTTTAATAAATATATTATTATACAATAAACAAATAACGCGACATTATATATACTATGGAAAAACAAGGAATCATTTATTTTTATTTTATACGTAATTAGAAGCGTTAAAAAAAAATTCTTCATATTTCTTAAAAAGAATTTATTTCCTATATTGATGATGATAGTACGTATGATTAGAAAAAAAAAAAAAAAAGGAATATCATATAAATATTGTTATTCCAATACAATTATTATATTTGATATATTATATTCTTACTATTTTATAATAATACTTATTGTAAGATTAGGTTAATTCATTATTATTATATTATAATTTGTTCATATATCGGTATATGGTGTTGAAAACATTTTTGTTGTTACTATATTAAATATATATATATATATAATAAGAAATATTTTAGTGTATTATATTAGTTTATTTTAATATGGAACCATATAATATACTACTATGAATATAATTTATATGGTATGGTATATGTTTCTATGTTTTTATTTTATTTTTTTTTTTTAATCATATATATATAATACAAATGAAACAAATTTATATATACAAATATCCAAAAACAAATTAATAAAAAAATTCAAACAAAATATATATACAAATAATCAAATGTGTCAAATTAAAACAAAATAAAAAAAAATATTTTATACAAATAATCAAATGTGTCAAAACAAAATAAAACATATATATATTATACAAATAAAATAAAAATTATATATTGAATTATGTACAATGACATTTAAAAAAAATTCAAAAAAATAAATAAAATAAAAATATTACTCAATAAATTTTGAATCCAATATATTTACAAATATTATACAAAAACAAATAAACAAATTATATATATACAAATATTATTATACAAATATCGATTTTTTTTTTTTTTTTTTTTTTTTGGTATTTAATTTTTAGTGTTAGAAATTATATTATATCATATATATGTACACATATATAACATGATTATATTGTGTTATATATTATGTTATATTTTTTAATTTTGTGGTCTCATTATATACAATCATATGTATATGTATAGTGTTATATATATTAATTATAATCACATAAGTAGTTAATATTATTTAGAATAAACATATTATATATTATAAAAATAAATATATAATTTACATTCATTATACTAAAAAAATAAATAAATAGATATAAATAAATAAAATAATTTAATGACCATATAACATTAAACAAAAAAATATATATATATATTGTTATAAAAATTTAATAATAATAATATTCTTGTATTAAAAAATCTAAAATTCACAAAACATTAAATTGAATTTAATATCGTGAAACCATATATTTATTGATTTAATAATTTTGTGTATTGGGCTCTTTTATTCATTTTCTTTTTTCTACGATAACGTAAAATTAAATATATTATCATCATAACCAAAACTATTACCAATATTGCAACTACAGAAGCAATTATAGCAGTCTGACAAGCAGCATATGCAGATTCTACTGCTTCAGTGCTAGCTTTTATAGCTTCTTCAGTAGCCTTTTTTGCAGCTGCTGCAGCAACAGTTTCGGCTTCTGAGACGATAGGTTTTACAGCTGTTTCTATAACTTCATACGTTGAAACAGCTCCCCCTTGAGTCATCCGTTGAACTTTCAATGCAGCTACAGATTTTTGATTCACCAAAGCGCAAAAAGTCTCACTAGGTCCAGAGCCATGTATAGGACATGACGAGGCGTCATATTGAGTATTTATAGCAAGAGCAATGGTTTTGACATTATTATAATTTTGTGCAGTAAATAATGTTTCAAATACATTACCACGTAGAGTTGATATACCCATTTCTTGTAATTTTGCAATAACAAATTCCTTACCTGCCGCAGCACCCTTAGCAACACCTTCAACCATGGCCTCTTCCTTAGCTAATTCCGTAGCCGTAGTAATAGCAGCTTTTGTCAACTCTTTTACAGCAACTGTACCAAATATCCCAACACTTGCTGCTACACCTCCTAATCCACACCCACATATAAGACAACATTTTTCTACTTTTTCTGCTAATGATTTGTCCATTCTATCTTTTTTAATAATTTCGTCTATATTTTTATCTCTTTGTTCTTTACGTTTTTGGCGTTTTTCATTCATACGGTCGTCATATTCATTAAATCTTTGTTGTGTCTGTTTATTGAAATTATCCATCACTTCTTTCATTTGTGGGTCATTGTCATAATTAGGCATATATAGGTCGCATTCGCATAAAGATCTATGTCTTTTTATTGATTCTGTGTTTGGCATATGAAGTGTTATGTAATGGTTCCTTTGATTATATACCTATAAAAAATTATATATATATAATGTTTCCTTGTAATTTATGATTATATATATTTGTCACAATTATAATACATAATGAATGTTGATATAAATGTTATTTATATACATAAGTCATTGTATGTATAGGTATAATTATTAGATATAAGGTTTGTTAAAAAAAAATATATATATAATTTTTATTTATATTATTATAATTATCATGATAATTTGATGCATACCTGTGATGACAACAACATTATATTTAATGAAAAGGGAAATAATAATATATTAAAATAATGGACTTTCATTTTTATTGTAATACTTATATTATTTTATAATTTAAATTATAACTAAATAATTATAGATATATAATAATATATTTTATTTATTGACAGAAATACATATTAATAAATTAAAATATTATTATATTTTTAATAATATAATACACAATTATTTTCCCATTATGTAAATATATTTTTTTCTATAGTGGAACCACATTTGCCATTTTATTAATTACAAAAAAAAAAATTAATATTAAAAAAATTAATCAAAACATTTTATATTTTTTATAATTTTTTTTTAATTTGTAATTAAATTTAATTTTATATCACACAATAAATTATAATGATAATTTTGTTTTTCATATTTTTACATAACACGTTACGATATAATAATAATACAATGTATTTTTGTGTTGTAAATTATTTGCAAATGTGTAAAACCATAGTTTTAAAAATTGTATATAACTTATATATATAATTCCATTTTAGAACATATATATGAAATGCATATGAAATAATTATTCAAACAAATATGTTCCTAATTTTGCTATTATAAAGAAAAATTAATAACAAACTTTATGTATCATAATAAATAATGTAAAATCTTTTTAACCTAATAGTATATATATATTTATAAATTAATTTGGTATCTTAAAGTTTTTAATATTTATTTTGTTCTAAAAATTGTTGATATTTTACAATTCTCTCTAATTTATCTATGTTGTTACTAAGATTAATATTATCATTTTTATTTTTATAGAAATATTACAAATAATTTAAAACATTTATTTATAATTAAAGTATTAAATTATATAATTATCACAAAAAATATTAATATTTATTATTAAGTAACAAACAAAAAAGAAAAAAAAAACATTATTTATGTAAAAATTTACATATAATAAAATACTATGTTTTTATATTTTTATGTAGTATCCTATCGTATACTAATATATAATATTTATAATTTAAGAATTGTAATATTTTGATAATATATTATTATAATTATATACATATATATACATTATTTCAATATTCTATTTTGTGATATTTGAAAATAAAGAATGTAATATGGTTTACTTTTTTTTCTATTATATTTTTCTATGAAAAATATTAACTCTTTAAAATTTTCAAAAATTTTGTAAAAATTATATTTTAATTTCTATTGACATATATTATAAATTTATATAAGAGAAGCATTATCATATATATTATATAAATTGCATATATTTTATGTTATTATTATAATTTTAATTCATAATATACGATGTTTGAAAAATATAATTATCTATTTAAAAATATATGTTTTCTGTAAAGAGTTTATAATAATTAAAAATAAAATAAATTATATCTTTTTTAATGATAACCTATATGATTAACATTAAAATATTGTAAGAACATTCATTCATTTGTAAATGAAAAAAATTGTTTAATTTATTTTATCATTGGTATTTGAAAATATGTTACCATACATTTTGATAGAAAATATAATTTTGTGAGCAATGTTTAATCTTCTTATTTTTCTTTTGTATTATAAAATTATAGTCTATATTTTTATTAAAGATAAAGTAAAGATAAAATGAAAGTTAATTATATAAAACATAATACTTAAAAGAAAAAAAAAGTTCATTTTATCCTTTAAAAAATGAGAAAATTTTATTTGATTTAGATATGAAACAATATATTTAAAACATTTCTATGACATATAAATATGTCTTAATTATAAACAATATGATTAATATTTATAAATGCATTTGAATTTAATTGTAAAATATCTGTTTGATATAAAAATTTGAATAAATGGTTTTAAAATAAATGTTAGAATATAAATGTGAGAAAAATAATAAAAAAATTATATATTATAGTACATAAAATATTGATAAAAGAATTATGTAATTTTTCAATTAGAAATGTAATAAATATATATTACATATAATAGTTCTCTCGCGCGATTTTATGTTTTGAATTAATTAATATCTATAAATATATTTTTTAAATGAGAAAATACTATTTAAATTATATTATATGCGTAGAAAAAAAAAACTTTATTATAAAATATAATGTATATGCGATTCACAAGTTACATAATTTATATTTTTAAAAATACATTACTTACATAAATGTTTCTTGCATTCATGTTTCCATGATCTTTTTCTTCTTCTATATAACCATATATATATTATTATAAGTACAACAGCTAATATAAGTAGAACCAAAGCTGTAATACCACAAGGAACGAAAATTGCATAAGCAGTACCTGTAGCTCCTGCTAAATCAGAAACACAAGTTACAGAGCCTGCTGCATTAACTGATTGCATAGCTAAATTCATAGAATCATAAGTAAGCATATGCAATATAGAAATAGAGGATATGCAATTCTTAACCGTATCTCCAAATGAACCAATGACAGCAACTTTTGCAGCTACCGTACCTATATATGCTAAGAGTGCACTACCTAGTGTGCAAGAACATATTCCCCCTATACATCTGTGTTTTAGGTGTTTTAAATACTTATCTCTTCCTTTTGTTTTTCCTAGTTTTATATTATTAATGTCAGTACATTCACATGTTGAAGATTTTTCATCAACATTTGGACTCATACCCGACTTCAACATATCACTTTCGTTACCAAAAATTTCTTCATATGTTTCCAATAATTCTTTTTCTAGCGTTGACATTGGTTCTGCATCATTACCACCTGTATATTTTGTTCCGTTTTTTTCTACTACTTCTTTCAATTGTTTATATGGATCATGAGTTTCCTGGTATTTTTTGATTGCTTCCTCGTTCATTTTATCAATTATTTCTTTGAGTTCTGGATCATTATGATAATGCGGATTATGGATTTGGGTTTGTGCTAAAAGTCTTGATTTTATCGTTGCTCTTTTGGTCTTGTTTTGAATGAAACTTACATTATAATCATTATTTAGATAATTCTCCTAAAAGAAGAAAAAGAAGATTAATCAATATGTACTGAAAATGTAATAATTGTTTAATTATATATTTACGTTATTGTAATAATAATGCATCTTTTTTACATACATAATGTGGTAATATTAATGTATTTATTAAAAAGGTAAACAATAACATTTTTAGATAATACATCTTCATTTTTAATTCAAAAAACTGTATGTTATATGTCAAATTTTATTAATCTAATTCATAAAAAATGATCTATTTTGTTTTCTGATATATATTTGTGTAATATATTGATAAGCGGAAATTTTGTTGTAATTTTATGATATAATAACATTATAGTTTCATCATAAGTATAATTTAATTTATGAAAATATTCATTTAATATTTAAAAAAAATATATAAATATGATATAAAATAAATAATTTTTTTCATTTTATATTATATTATTTTTATTTTATTTATTTTTTTTTTATTTTTCTTAAAATAATTCTCTCATATATATATATAAGCATTCTCATAAATTAATATTCAAGTATATTTTAACAAATAATATATATATATTATAAATAGTTAATAAATAACAATATATTTTCCTGCAAATACACATATAAATGTGTAGAACAATAGTTGCTATGGGTGTAAACCACTTATATATCATAATATCCCTCATGATTTTTTTTAAAAAATTTTCCTAAAATATATTCTAATATAATTATTATTTTTTAAATAATAACAACTTTTCTTGTAATTAATAAAATATAATATTAATTTTAAAATTAATAAATTTATATACTTTTATATATGTATTTTAATATTTACATTTTTCTTTTTAGTTTATTTCATTTTTGTTGCCTAGTGTTATTCTATTTTAGAAAATACTCTCTATTGTATCTATTATTATATATTATTTAATTATGTTATTTTAATTCATAAATAATAATATATAAATATACATTCATAATTAATAGTATATTTAAAAGAATTATATATACATTAATTATAAACTATAATTTAATAAATTACAAATATAATATTATTACAAGTATATAATTTAAAATATTTATGAAAGTTACCACATACTGATACACTGAATTTTATATTTATTTGTATAAATCTAAATAATATAATTATAATATATTTATAATTTTTATGCTGCAAATCATTAAATATATATATTATATTTATATAATATCAAATATCATATATTATTTGTACAATACATAAGAAATTAATTATACTATTACCTTGTAATAGAAGTATTTTTAAAGAAGTATTTTTAATATATAATCTTATAGTAATTTTATTATTATATAATAAAAACAATAATAATAATAATATTAATAATGTATTAATAATATTATATTAATAGAATAAATAAACTATATATACATTTATTTTTAATATTCTATAAATTATTAATATTCATATATTGTTTTAAATTTCCTATTATATTAATTTATGTATTAAAATAGTATAATATAAAGTATATCATACGAATATGATTATTATAATAGAATCATAATTATAATATATAATATATTTTTACTATTTTATAATAATATTTATTGTACGATTAGGTTAATTCATTTTTATTATATTGTCATGTGTTGATAATTCGATATATCGATACATCGTTTTGAAAATTATTTTGTAATTAGTATATTATAAAAAATATATATATATATATATATTTTTTTTTTATTTGTTATTTAATAATACACATATTTTATTTTATTAAAAGGTAAATTTTTAAAAGAAAGAAGATAAAAAATAATTAAATTAACATTTTATATTACACATGACATTGTAATGTAAGGTAATAATAAATATTTATTATATATATTATAAATATAAAAATATAAAAATAAGTGTTATTAATTACAATTATATTTATTTATATTATATAAATATAATTAAATTTTAAATATATAAATATCAGATTAATAATATAATATATTTATTCTATAATATATATCATTACATATTATTTTATATAAATAATTTTAAAAATATATATTTCAAGTTGTTCTTAAAGAGTTTATAATAAATAAAAATTTATATATACTAACAATATATATTTATATAAAATGTTTATTAGAAAAAATATGTATTTTACAATCGTTTCACTAAAAAAAATAAATCAATATAAATTAAATAATTTAATAACAACATAAAAATAAACAAAAATAAAATTAGACAGGAAAAAAAATATAATGTTATAAAAATTCAATTATCATGGTATCCTTGTATTAAAAAATTCAAAATTCACAAAACATTAAATTGAATTTAATATCATGAAACCATATATTTATTCATTTAATAATTTTGTGTATTGGGCTTTTTTCTTCATTTTTTTTTTTCGTCTATAACGTAAAATCAAATATATTATCAACATAATTAAAACTATAATTAATATGGCAAGGATGGAGTAACCAATTGTGGTGTACCAATTGTAAATTGTAGCTTCCATAACTTTCTCTTGTGCTTCTTCAATAGCTAATTTATTAGCAGCTTCAGCAATCTCAGCGGCTGTATTAGCAGGTCCTTCGGCCTTTGACACCATAGTTTCTACAGTTCTTTCTATAACTTCCTTATATGAAATACCCTTTTTTGGTGTTGATACAGCTGAAGTTTGTTTCCACACCGAATGGCAAAAATGAATATCACGCTGAGCGTCAACTAAACGGAAGCGCACACTCCCTGAAGAAGCAGATATACATTTCTGTACATATTCACTAGAAACAGCTTGAGTAATGTTTGTGATATTTTTATAAGATGTTGTAGCAAAATAGGTTCCCAAATCCTTACCATCTAGAGTTGATATACCCATTCGTTTTAATCCTGAAATAACTAATACCTTACCTGTAACCTCACCTGCTTTAACACCTGCAGCTGCAATGTCAGCAGTACCCTCAGTTATAGCTTTCGCAATAGCGGCCTTAAGTGCCGCAGGTTTCCAGATATTTATAGCAACCGCACCAAATAATCCAATACTTCCTGCAACACCTGATAGCCCAAATCCACACCTAAGACAACCTTTTTCTATTTTTTTTGCTAAGTTTTTCTCCATTTTATCTTTTAAAATAATTTTTTGTATATCTTTGTCACGTTGTTCTTTATATTTTTGTCGTTGTGTTATCATACGTTCTTCGTATTCTTCAAAACGTCGTGATGTTTGCCGTTCGAAAATTTCCTTCACTGAATTGATATCCTCATCACTATCATAAATTGACGATTCTGTGTCATATTCGCTTAACAATCGTGACGTAGTACTTCGTGTATGATGTGGTGTGATGGATGCTTTATTTTTATTATGTGCCTATAAAATATATATATATGTATGTTATAATTAGTTGGAGTATATTATTTTATATCTTTTTGTTATAATTATGTATATGGTTTATTTACCATAAATTATAAAATACTATATATATATATATATATATATATATATATATATTTATAAATATTTCTTTCATACATGATATGATGTTAACAATACATTTAATGGAAAGAAAAATAATAATATTTTAGTGTAGTGCAGTTTCATATTTATTGTGATACTTATATAATTTCATGATTAATATTATAACTTAATAATTAATATATAAAAATGTATTGTGTTTTATTAAAAGAATTATATATGTTTAATATAAAATATTATTATTGCTCTACAATATAATACACAATTATCTTACCATTATAAAAATAATTTCTTTTTTCTATAACCATATATTTCCCTTTTATTTAAAACAAAAAAAAAATTAAAAAAAAATACTAAATAGGGGGGGAAAATAATTAATTAAAATTTTTAGTAAATAATATAATAAAACCTTTTACATTTTTTATAATTTTGAATTGTAATTTCTAATAAAATATAATTTTATATCATAAGATAAATTGTAATATTAATTTTTTATTTTTTTAAACATTTATATAACCACTAAAACTATTCTTACAAACAACTTGTATTTTGTTCTAAATAAAATAAAAGTGTGTAGAGAATTAATGGTTAAAGGTGCACAATACATATATTACAACGTATTAGAACATATATTTATATAATACATATTCCAAGATATAACTTTGTATCATTGCAATTATATAAAACAATTTTACAATAAACATTTTTTATGATAATAAAACAAAAAAAAAAAATTTTTTAAATAGTAATTGTATTTTTTTTTTGTTCTAAAAATTCTTGTATGTTATAACTTTCTCTCTACTTTATCTACGTAGTTGCAAATATTAATATTATTATTTTTATAAAAATATTTTAACTTATTTTAAAAAAATATTAATTATTAAATTATTTAATTATATAATTATCACAAAAAAAAATTTAAATATTTATTATAATTATAAAAAAAATTCAAAAACAAAATTAAAAAAAAAAAAAAAAAAATTAACGAAATGAGAAATTATATATACTATTACACAATATATTGTATTGTTTATATATAGCGTTTTATCTTATACAAATATATTATATTTATTATTATTATTATATATATATATTTCTTGAAATAGTAATAGTATTTCACAACTTATCATACATTAATTGCATTATTACATATTGTAACAAAATATATAATTACTATATATTTTAATAATTATTTTGTAATAAATTATATTATCGCATATATATTAAAACAATAACACAACATTGTATATACTATTAAAAAACAAGGAATCATATATATATATTTTATACTAAATTAGAAACATTAAAAAGAAATTCTTAATATTACTAAAAAAAAATGAGGTTATTTCCTATAATGAGGATAATAGTACATATGAATACAAAAAAAAAAAAATAAAAAAAAACAAAACAATAATTAGAAAAAAATGAAGAAGCATGAACGAAAAAAGAACAAAGTAAATATAAAAAATAAAATTATTATTATAATATTATGAATCTGGTGATACCATATATTATTTATATTTTAGAAAAAAAAACTTTTAACGATATGTTAAACGAATAACCTATAGATGCATGGATACTATTTAAAATGTGTTTTGAAATTGTTGATGGATACTCACAAATAATTATATATTATAATATAATAAATATATATTATATTTCTTTTATTGTATATGCTAAATAAAGAATTTAATAAAGATAGGTTATATTAATATTTCATCTAATATAGTAAAATTATACACACATGAATTTTCCCATAAAACAACATAATTTACATTCATGTAAATTCGGTTTCAAATCTCTAATCTTTTGGGATTTTTCATCCTTTCTGTAAATCTTGCCCTTTGTTCATTATATAATTCATTTTTTAATATATCATAATATTTTATAGATGAATAGATATAATTTTTTATTTCATCAATGGATGCTCCATCTTTAACTAAATTATAAAAATTAAGAGTATCTTCCCTATCTGTAGATGATAGTGCAACACCAATATCATGCATTGAATTATAGCATGTACGGTATTTAGTATTTACACATATAGGATTAACGGTATCTCAAACATGATAACATTGATATTCATATTTTTTTAAATAATCTTCTATATAAAGCCACAAATATTTTACCTTATCTTCAAATCCTTCTTTAGTTATACCCAAAACAAGATTCCATATACCATAAAAATCTTCATTAGATGGACGTTCTTCTAAATTATCTAATACAGTATGTAATTCTTCTAGCGTAAATTGTTTTGATAAATCATTATAATTTATATTATTACATTTTTTCTTAGTTCCAACACCATTATATTTTAAATGATCTTTACTATTATAACCTTCTGAACTGAAAGCTATATTATTTTTTAATTCAACCTTTCCATTGTTACCCCTTAATCCTGAATGTTCTACGCATTTTACTTCAGATAAATTTCTCCTATATATATCATAAATTTCTACATTCTCTGTTTCACTTTTGTCACATATTATTATACACTAAACAAAAAATAAATAATACCAAAAGATCAATAAAAATTATATATATATATAAATTGATATTATAAAAATATTCACATTTATTATCTTACGTTTAGTACTAAGACTAAAAATATTCCAGAAATTGTTAACAAATTTGAAAATATTCTCTTATCAGAACAAATTTTCGTTGTATTTTTAATGTGGTTTTGCCCAGAATAATATTCTACACAATGGCATTTCATGTTATACTTATTATTATTATTTTATATTTTAAAAAATAATATTATGTATTTTTAAAATATATTAAAAAAGTAAATTGTTTTATACTTATATTTCTTACATTATTCTTTTAATGTATTAATTATGTTTCAAAAGAATATATAAATATATAAATAATGAATTTTAAATATATATATATATTTATTATTTCAATATTTTATCTTGATGTAAATATATTATTATGAATATATTTATATTATTAAAAAAATTAAAAATATAATTATAAATATATTGGTTTTGTAAATATTATAACACTCTTCATAATACTAACATACAAAATAACACTTATTTTGAAATTCATGACATTTTTATATAATAATTTAATTAAATTAAAAAAAATAATAATAATCTGAATTATAATACATATACATATATATGTGTATCATAATTAAAATGAAACAGATTATATTAATTATAAAAATATATATTTATTATCTAATTTTACAACATTCTGTATAATATATTAAATAAAAATAAAAAAATACACAATTTTTATATTTCTATTACAAATAAATATATCATTTCACCCCAACTCCATAAAATATATAATTTATATAAATTAAATTAAATGTATTAAAAAAAAAATAAAAAATGTCAAAATATCTCTTACATAATATATACAAATATATATTATAAAAATTATTTAGATATTTAATAATTATACAACATAATTAAATAATAACTCAAGAACTACATTTTAGTATTTATAACTATATTATATTTTCTTTTAGTTTCCATTTTTTAATTTTTTAATACTCTATTTTATAGTACATATATTATTAATCACTTAAATATAATATATATATATTTATATTTATATATTTATTTAATAGTTTTAAAATGCTAATGTATTTCAATCAAATCTTATATTAACATTTTTGAATATGAGAAATTTTTTAAAATATTAATGTTAGATTAAATATATTAATTTCTTATTTTTTTTTTTTTTTATTTTGTATTTTTTTTTTTTCTACAAGTACATATTTTCATTTAACATAAAATAGTACAGTTTAAATATTTTTAAATAAATATTAAAATATAATATATAAAGTATTAAATATTAATTTTATATATTCTGAAAAACACTTATTGTTATTAAAATGTCATTAAATGTGTGTCAATTTTAAATATATTAAAAATATATATATATATATATATATATATATATATATATATATATTTTTATTGATAAAAGAAATATTACAAAAGATAATAAATTATTTAAAGTAAAAACGCTTAAAAAATAGATAAAATTGTATTGTAAAACTGAATATATAATATAGGTTACCTGCAAATTATATATATATTATATGTATTTTATTATTCTTTAAATATGATATATAATATACAATAAATTTTATATTTAAAACAAAATTAAAATTCTTTTTTCAACACACACACACAAGAAAATATATATATATATATAAATGTATGCAAAATTGATATTCATATATATTTAAGAAAAATATATACACTTGCATTTATATGATTAATATAATAATTATTTATTAAAACTAATATATATATATATATATATAATAAATAAATTATATTTGAGCATATACATGAAGAAATAAATAATATATATGCATATATTTTTGTTTATTCTTCAATAAAAAAATATAATTTTACATATATATATATATATATATATATATATATATATATATAATAAATATTTATTTTTATACAATTCAATAGATTTATAAAACATATTCTTTTAATATTTTTTATATAATTAAAAAAATATGTCTTTTCATTTTTGTAATAATTAATTTTCACTTATTTACTTTTTGTTCAATTTTTTGTAAGAGTTGCTTTTGGTGTTCTTCTTGTAATTCCTTTTTTAATGTCTTGAAATGTTCTAAGAATGAATAAATAAATTTTAATATATCTTCAAGTGTATGTTCATCATTAATTAACCTATAAAAATCGTTACTGTATTGTACTTCTTCATTTGCTACAGTTCTATAAAATCTAAAAATATTTTCTTCCCATATACTTCCATATCCAAATTTTCCTTTAATACAACGAAAGATAGGATAAATATCATTATCTAAATATTCTTGTATTAATTCCTTCAATTCTTTTTGTATATCATCAAATCCTCCTTTTGCTACAGTAAGTGTGTTTGTCCATATTTTTCTAAGATCTTCATTTGATGGACATTCCTCTAAAGAATTTAAAACCTCATATAATTCCTTTTCCGTTAAATTCTTTGACATATCATTATTATTTATACTACTAATAAAAATATTACGCTCATTTTTTACATTAGTATTCTCAATATCATTATTAATTGTATATATATTTTCTTGTATCTTTTGTTCGTTATATTTTATGTCATTTACGTTGTCTATTGATTTATCACTATCTTCTTTTTTAAGTTTTAAGCTTTCTTTTACTTTTGAACCCTTATTATTTTTTTCTACCTGAACTAAATTTCTTTTATATATATTACAATTTTTAACAATTTCTGAGCTACTATTTTCTGAAGAATTCTATACAAAAAAAAAAAAAAAATTAAATAACATATATATATATATATATAACATAATACATATTTTATAGTAAATTAATTTATAAAAAAGATAAATGATAAATAAATAAAATTATATCATCAACCTACATTTAGAAAAACATAATAAAAACCGATCATATATAAACATAAGCAAAGAAATTTAAATGAGATATAATGTAATTTTCCTTTTTGGTTCTCATTGACATACAAGCGAAAAAGACTATAATTGTTTTTATTCATCTTATAAAAAACATTATTAGTTTTTTGATTAATATATAAAGAATGAAATTATGACATATAATAATATCTATATATTTATATATTTATTAAAAAATAAAAATAATTGAATTTATAAATCAGCTATTATTATATATATATATATATATTTTTATTTATTTTATAATTTAATGAAATATAAAAAGTAAATAAATGAACAAAATAATTACTTAAACAAAAAGGAATATGATATTTTATATATATATAAACACAAATACAAACACAAATTATGGATCAAGAATATTATCAATAACTAATAAACCAATCCTTTAATAAATATTATTAATTAAATTACTTATGTTTCTTTTATTTTTTTTATTATATTTTTTTCATTTTATTTTATTTATTTTATTTTTTTCATTTTATTTTATTTATTTTATTTATTTTATTTTTTTTCATTTTATATTTTTTGTTTTTTTTTATTATTTTTTTTTTTTTTTATAAAACCTCAAATTTCATACAGTAATACAAGATACATTATTTATAGTTAATACATATGACAACCTACAAAAATAATATTTACTTGCATATTTTTTAATATAACCTATATATTATATAAATATATTTACATTAAAATATTTTTAAAATACGCATAATATATTTCAATGAAACCGCATTTTAACATTTTTCAACCTGAAAAAGTTTATTAAATATATCAATCTTCATTTTTTACTATTATAATTAGGAAATTCATTAAATCATTATTATTATATTAAATATATCAATTTCGTTTATTTTTTTCTTTCTTTTTATATTTTATATATTTCTCATTATACGTACATATTTTTTCATATAACATAAAATTGTGAAGTGTACATATTTTTAAATATAAAAATATATAGTGGTAAATATTTATTTTATATATTATGAAAAACAGGTATTTTTATAATAATAACATTAAAAATATGTCGACATTTAAAGTACAAAAAAAAAAAAAAAAAAAAAAAAAAAAAATTAATTCCATTTTGTTTATAATATAAGTATTATATAGAATTATAAAACATTTTGCATATATGACGAAACAAAATTATCTTAAATATAATATATTTTTTCAAACTAAATTAAAAAAATATATTTCAATTATATGCTATAATAATATAATAAATAAAATGTACATTATTCACTTTATTATAATTTTTTTTGGTTTTCATGCACACAATTTATAAATCTATCACATATATAAATTATTTTTAAAATAAATAAAACAAAAATATGCACATAATTATTATATTTTATCTATTATATATAGAAATCCATGTATTATAAATTAAAATAAAATCAATCGTAAATTTTCTTTTTAATCATATTTTCATTACAAAATGTTGATAATACATTCATAGACAATATTCTAGACATAAATATAACAAAACAAATAATTTGCAGAAGTATAATAAGTTTATTTTGAGATAATACAAATTTATACTTATAATAATTTTTATTTTTATTTTTTTATAAAAAAAGGAAAAATTAGTATTTTTAAAAAAATCCAAAACCAGAAAAAGAATATTATTAAAATTATATGTATATATTAAACTATATTGTGTTATTATTAAATAATATTTATAATAATATACCTACACATTATATTTACATTAAATATATATTCATATAACAATCCTTGGAATTTATATAATAAAATTATTATACATAAATAATTAATCAAAATATTGTGATTAAATCGATAAAACATAATTATATAATAATAACAAATAATATACATAATAATTATATTTAATTACATTCTTGTAAAATTTTGGAACCACATATTTAATTAAATGTTTTAATATATATATATATATATATATTTAAATGTGTATATTAAATTATGTGTGAAATACAATATTAATAGATAATTGAAATATATTATCAGTTTAATAATAAAGTTTCAAAATAAAATATATATCGTATGTGTCTGTATTAATTTTTCTTTTTTTTGTAATATATATTTTATTGTATTTAATAATTAGCTCAATATACCTTAAATATGAACTATAATTTTTTAATATTTTTTACACAATATACTATTATTTTTATAATAAATATAATAGTAATTCTTTTAGTTTTTTTGTCACAAACAATAATGTTACATTTTGTAATTATACGCTTTTCCTTTATAAAAATATTATTTATTTTAATGCATATTCACATTTTTATTTTAAATATATATATATATATTAAGAAAATATTATTTCCTATATAAATTAATTTTAACATAACATTATAATATAATTAAGGTTAAATAAAATATATTTTGTCATATAAACATAAACATATATATATATATTATTTGTAAAATATATATTTTTATTCCTAAAACAAAACCGTTTATAAAATTTCTGTTAAATATAATAATATCTCATATTTATAGTTAAATTATATATATTCAGCTATTTTTTTAACGTATATTTAATTAAAGTATTATTTTTTAAAATGTGTATAAAACAAAATATATTAAAAAATGATGTAAATATATTTAGGAAATAAGTTTACACCTTACAGAAGGAAAAAAAGAACTTTTATTATAAATATATTAAATATTATTTTATATATAAAATGTAATTATAATTAATTTTTTCATTAAAAAGTAATGGTGTGATTATATATATATATATATATATATATATATATATATATATATATATATGTATGAATTAATCTAATAAAATAAGGATTTTTTATTTTTTTTTTTTTTTTTTTTTAATTTTAATATGTGCATTTAATTGATAAAATTTTTCACCTAAAATATTTTTACAAATGTTAAAAAAAAAAAAAAAAAAAAAAAATACAAAAACTTATATGACATAGAACCTACCATTAAAGAACAAAATAATTGTATTTTTAATAATATTAATGATGTTTTAATTAACATGAATTTTATTAATTTTAAAATATATATCTTTTTTATCTTATTTCATACATTTATATTATCGAATACGGTAAGAACATTATTTTAATTATAAAATATATATATATATATATATATATATTATTTTTTTTTTTCTTCCATTAGAATATTCCAAGAACAAATAATAATAAAAATAACAATCAAAAAAATGTAACAAACGATACAACACCTTTAGGGACAATAAAGGATATAATTGCATTGGATTATATAAGGGATTTGTTAAAACACATTGAATTAATAAAAGATGAAATAATCAAGGATAAGTTGAAAAAAATTAAATTATTAAAAAACAATAAGAATTTAATAAAGAAAATTGAAAATTTAGAGAAAGGATTAATTGCTACTAGACTACTTTGTAAAAATTATATTAAAAATGAATTAAAAGAAATAAAAATAATAAAAGACCAAATTGTAAACGAAAAAATACAACAATATAGAGGTAAGAAAGAAAAATTGATAGACACTGAATTAAATAAACTTTTTCTTCAAGAAAAAATGAAAAAAGACAAAAAAAAATATGAGCAATATATGAAAAAACAATTACAAAATACTTTGTTACAAAAGGGAATTTTAAAAACGAATGGAATTATATTAAAAATATTACAAAAAATAAATAATTTATTCATAGAAATTACAAATGATAATCCAAAAGTACAATTAACATCATGAAAATATTTTATAAGTAATAATAATATTGATATTATAAACCATATATATAAAATCAAAAAGGGAATGATATAATTTTTTTATATGAATAAATTAATATATATATATATTTTTTTTGTCTAATTTGTTTTATACAAATTGTTTACATGAAAAAGTTGATTATTTAAATGAACACATTTGTTCATACTTAATATTGTACTTTTCATGTACTGTATTAATTTTTTTTTGATACCTATATATATATATATATATATATATATATATTATTTTAAAACCATAATATATACTTTATTTAATATGATTATAAAATAAAAATATTATCCATTTAAAAAAAAAATGAAGTAAAAAAAGATTAAAGTTAGAAAACTAAAAAATTTTGTCAACATAAATAATGTTGAAATAGATATAGAATGTATATTGTTTTTATAAAATATATTAATTCATAATTATTTAAATATATATATATATATATATATATATATTATGAATAACAAAATTTCATAAATATTTATATTTTTCATATAATGCAAATAAAATATTAATAATTATTATAATAATTATAAATATATGATTTTATTTCATTTCATTTATTCATTTCTTTTTGACGTGTTCCATATGTAGCTCCCAATTTGACCTTTTTATTTTCAACATATTTTTCATGTTTTCCCATATCGTTTTTATTTTGATTTGAAGTAGACTCATTTGATAATTTTTCTGAATCTTTTTCTTCCTTTTTTTTGCTATCATTTTTTTTTTCTTCGTCCTTGTTTTCACTATTCACACTAATAGGAGCACATCCTTTTAATTTATTATTATATATTTCTTTAACCTGACTAATGAAAAATGCATAATCTTTAAATACATAAAATCTTTTAACCTTAAATGTTGGAGTTAGGTAATTATTTGTGTCCCAAACTTTTGAAGTTAAATATATGTTATTAATAATATTGTATCTATTTAAATTTGTTTCCTTATAAACTTCTAACATTTTTTCTTTAACATAATCAAGAAAAATATTATTATTTATATTATCATCAGTTAGTTTATCTAAATAATTTTGTTCATTAACTCCAGTCATTTCTAACATATTATCATCTTTTAAACTTAAAAAAAGTAAATATTTATCCACTGAAATTATGGCTAGTGGACCATCCATTGAATCGTCACCATATACAACACAATTATTTATAAAACTAATTTGCGAATAGAGATTATTCAATAAATCTGTTTCTATGTATTCACCTTGAGACAATTTAACCAAACCCTTTGATCTGTCTAAAAATGTTAAAGTACCATTTTTATTAATTTGAACAACATCTCCTGTTTTAAAATAACCATCATTTGTAAAGGCATTTTTGGTATATTCTTTTTCTAAAAAGTATCCTCTAAATATAGAGTCACTTTTAATTAACAATTCACCTTTTGGTAATGTATCCGTAGCTTTATACGTTTCCCATGATCTTACTTTATATTTTGTATTTGGACAAATAGGCCCTCCTATACATTCAAAATTTAAATCTTCTACATGTTTACCAAAAATAGCACCACCAGTTTCGGTTAAACCATAACCTTGACAATATTTTATATTTAGTAAATTACATAATTCACTGGCAACATCTGGTGATAATTTTCCACCACCATTTAATATAATTTCTAAATTCGGGTTAACTTTCTCTTTTATTTTGCTCGATATATGAAACAGATTTTCAAGAAAATTAACTAACCATCTTTTTTTATTAGATTTTTTTAGGGATATAATTTTTTTTATAATGCATCTCTTAAAAGGTGACAAATTATTAATTTCTGTCATAATATTCGTATAAATTCTACTAAAAACCTTAGGTACTCCTGTCATTATAACACTGTTTGAATTAAGTATATCTTTCGAAAAATAATTAAGATTCTTACTCCATATATGCACTGTTCCACGAAGAAATATAATGCTATATGCAATTGTTCTTTCAAATACATGTGATATTGGTAAATAAGATAAATGATATTGAAGATTATATGTTTTTCTTACACTATGATTATATAAAGAATATAACTGATTATATAAATTTTTATTGCTCAACATAGCTCCCTTTGGCATTCCAGATGATCCAGATGTATACACAATAGAAGTAACAAAATTAGGATCCTCATTTTTAATTTTAAAATTCGTATTTTCATTATTTATCACATCATCAAGTAATAAAAATTTTTCCAAATATTTATGATATCTTTCTTTTAAAGATTTAAACTTTTCTAATTTTTCTTTATCATATTTTATAGGACCCAAACGTACATCCTCCAAATTTTTCGATAAATCATTTCCTTTTTTATTATTCATATTGTTTAAATTTCCATTCCCTTTTAAATTAATGTTTTTATTTTTTTCAATAGTTGAATTTATTATACCTTGTTTAGCTACAGTATCTAATATGATAAGATTCTTCAAGTGTGGCAATTCATTTATACGTTCCATTAAACCTTCCACCAAATCTAAATCTAAACATAACCATTCTAATTTTGTTTCATTTAATATACCTACTATTACATCCATACTAAATTTCGAATGCATCACTAATGTAGTAACGCCACTAAGCATAGCACCCAAATCAGCAACTAACCAATTTATAGAATTACTACCATATAAACCTAATAGTTTAAATTTCCCATTATTCATTTCTTCGTTATATATTTTTTCTGGAATGTTAATTCCATCATATTTATTCAAAGAATTATTAAACGATAATATCTTTCTTAAAAATGTATCATATGTCATATAATTTTGAGGTTCCCCACATTCATGTTCTATTAATGCTATTTTATTATCATTTAAATTATGTTTTTCAATAAACATTCTCATAATATGTTTATACATATATTTTGAACTATTCCTCTTATAATCTTTCATGCAGTATACACTCGATTCATTTGCATTCCTTGCCTTTTCACATATTTCAGAGTACCCTTCATATTCACTACTAGTAGGTTGGCTAAAATGTGATCTTACATAAATTAGATAAATAAAGAAAATATATATATTTAAAATGATACCCATTTAAAAACAACAAAAATACGTTAATATTATATAATGAGAGAAATAATATATATATATAGATGATAGATAGATATGTTATTAACCAAATATTCCTATATCAGGAATATAATTATTATAATTATATATAATATAAATATACAAACAATTTTACTCTAATACGATTTATCATATGGAATATATACTAAAAAAATTTATAACAAAAAAAAAAATAAATATCTTAAACGTTCACATAAAATTTTTATATTTTTTTTATTTATTTTACAAGTTTATATAATATTACATCAAATATATATATATATATATATATATATATAATATATTTATTGATTTACATTTTCTTACTAAAAAAATGTTTTTATTATTCTTTTATATATATATATATATATATGTAAACACAATATTATTTATAAAAAAATATATAAAAAACCCAAAAAAGTTCTATATATATAATTATAATAATAATTATATTATTGAATTGGTTACTTTTTTAAAAATAAAATATATTTTATATATATGAAAACAACTTCAATATGGTCTTAATATATATTTATATTTTATAATATTTATATATATTATTTGAAAAAATAATTTTATTATTATTAATAAATTTATATTTTTTTATCAATTTTCTTTTATAAAAAAAATATTATACATTTAAATATTAAAAATTCCTTTTTGTTTTATTTATTTAGATTGAATCTATTATATTAAAACATAAACTTATGGACCAAAAAAAAAAATTAAAAATAAAAATAAAAAATAGCATGCACGTACAATAAATTATTCTATGGTTATTGAAATTTATATATAAATAAAAAAATAAATTTTATTGATATACAAATAAATATAATAATATAAAATAATAATAAATTTAATTATTTTTTTACCATTTTATTAAAATAAATAATGTCTATATAATTATATATATAATAATATTTATTTACTGGAAGTATTTTTTAAAAATATTTTTCTCTTTCCATTGTTTCTATTTTTTTATTTTTTTCCATTTATTATTACTATTACTACTTTATTTTTGTATGTTATTAAAGGATGTATTTTTTTTTATAAGAACAAAAATTCATGGTTTAATTATTCCTAGAAGAATATAAAAAATATATTTATTCCTTTCTTATATTTTTCATTAAAAAAAAAATATATTTACAGATTTAATATCTGAATAAATAATTAAAACCATTATTTTTAATTTTAAATAATAGTTCATAAAAATAACCCAAATGAAAGTATTATTTTCTATACAATAATATTACTAAAATTTAAAAAATATTTTTTAAAAATTAAGTATGAAATGAACATATAAATATTATATAGTCAAATATTATATTCTTTTTTATTTTATTTTTCATTTTTTAATATATAAGTTTTATATAATAAAAAAAAAAGAATCATATTTAAAATAACATTTTTACTTTATGACATTCAAAATATTTTATGAAGCACATTTAATATGTATATTTTATCATACTATTATAATATTCGCTCCTTATTGTTTCACATATATACATGAATTAATAAATTATTTTTATGCATATTTTTTTGTATTCGAAATTGTATACATATCAAGAAAACTCACATTACTAAAACATAAAAAAAAATATATATATATATTATAAATTATTAGGATAAGATAAGGAATATCAGGGAATAATATTATTTTATATCATCAAGTAAAATTATATTTATTTTTATGAATTTATATTTATATATACATATATATATGGTATATGAATAAATAAAACGTTTAAAAAATACAAATTACTTTTTTTATATAAAATAAAAATATACAAGTTAAAAAATTATAGATTTACATAACGATAAAGCAATATAAATAAATAGTAGGTAAGCAAATCTAATAATTATTTAAAAAAAAAAAAAATAAATTGTATTAGAATATTTTCTTATTCAAATCAATTCATTAATCAAATTACATATCAACGACACCATAAAAATCATACATATATTGCAATATATACATTATACCTTATATTTTTTTAGCCTTAACTCCTAGTTGTTTCAACATTTTCAGATTCTGCAACATTCTTTGTAACAACGTGATTTATATAGAGTTTCATACTATATATATTGTTACGTCGCAGAATATTCAATTTTTTTATGTAAAATCAAAGAAGATTATTAATATATAAGTGATCATCATTTCAAACATTAATATATATATATATATATATATATATATATATCAACATATTTTATAAATGTTTTTACAGAAAAACATATAATTTACATCAACCTTTTCACACATTCATATACATATATATAATTCAGAGAACAGACAACATTCTTCCCTTTGAACTTTATCCCATTTCTAAATTAAATAAAATATTCCATTATTATAATTAAACATTACAGAAAAAAAACGAAAAAAAAAAAATTATAAAAGAAATAAATATTTTATTTTAATTATGTAAGAAAAAAAGCTCATCATTTATAGAAAAAACCTTACAGAACAATTAATTAATAATTATATTATCATGAAAATCGTTTACCTTAATATACCTAAATGAAAAATGGAAAGAACAAACTAAATATATGAAAATTAAAATATTTCCTACCTTTGTAATAATATATATATATATATATATATAAATGTTCGTTAGATCAATTTAAATTTTTCGTCTACATTATTTAAATTTATTTATATATCTTCATTTATACTTATATAAATAAAATAAAAATATGATAATCACATATCTTCATAAAAATATATAATTAATAATATACATATATTATGTTTCTTTTTGTATTCTCCTATACAGGTATAAACCGACAAAAAAAAAGAAAAAAATTTTATTATATTATATATTAATGTTTCCCTTTTGATATATCGCAAAAGATTATTTAAAATAATAAATATATTATTTATAAAAGTAAAATTAATTTTTAAGTTAAAAAGTGTTATTTATGTTAATTTATAAAAAAAATTATAGTTTTAAGTTTTTTAAAGATGTTATAAATAAAAAAAAAAAAAAAAAAAAAAAAAGTATAAATATAAATGTAAATGTAAATAAATAAATATATATATATATGCATAATTTGTTAGGTTCCATTATTTATTATGCAAAATAAATTCCTTTGGGGTAAAATACATTTGCCAATGCAAGATAAAAAATTTCTGATAAATATGTTTAGATTCCAAGATAATAATTTTCCTTTAAGAGAAATATACAATATACACATCCTTCCAAATTCGTCCTTCATAAATCTTCATCCATCCATCCAGTAAATAGATATGTCCTTCATCATATCACTTTCTTCATATATATTGTAACATATAATATTAATATGCCTTATAAATATCCTTCTGTTCTATTAATAATGGATATTAACTATATATACTTTATAAATGCAACTTATTACCATTCATATAAATTTATAATTGTATATATATTCGTTCATATTACAATTATTCATCCATCCATTCATATATATCTATAATTGTATATATATTCGTTCATATTACAATTATTCATCCATCCATTCATATATATCTATAATTGTATATATATTCGTTCATATTACAATTATTTATTCTTACATATCTCCTCCGCATCATATAATACACTTTCCTTATCCCATAATCCATTTTATTCTCTCTAAAACAAAATGTATTATACCCTTATATTATTTTTTCATAATATAAATACAAATCTTTAACAACATATTCATTTTCCTAATAGGTACATCGGGTCCTGTAATTTTTTATATGCAACACTATAAAACACAACCACAAATGAAATAAATACACACACACAAAAACACACAAATACATAAATACACAAAGAAATATGTATAAATCAAATATATATTTAATATATAATACGTAATGATTTTATTATTCATGCATAACAATTTACAATTTATTTTTATCATGAAATTATTTAAAAAATTAATAATATAACTAATTATAAGTAATAAAATATAAAAAAATGACAAATAAATAAAAAAAATTAATTATATATATATGACAAATGTTTGTTTTTTTTTTTGTTTGTTTTTATATATGTGTGTGTGATAACTTTGAATGCATTTTCTACCTTGTTCATACTATTTTACTACCGAGCTTCGCGAATTTCTAATAATATTTGTGCAGTGCTACGCAGAAAATCAATTTGCATTCAATAAGTATTCCTAAAAGATAAGAATAACTCAAAATAGTAATAACAATTTTTTTACTTTAAGAGTTTCCATCCTAATCAATGTTTGATACTTACGATGAAACGATACCTTCGCAAAGACAAATATAGTAGTTGATCCTTGTTGCTGAGGGCAATTCTCTTCATAGTAAGGAGATTTTGTCCTTAAAATGGGAACATTTTTCAGATCGTAGCAATAACAATAAGATCCCCCAACAGTGCAGGTGCTGTTAGACCCATAACAATACTTACAGTTTTCATAATTTTTTTTTTATCCGTCATCTGCTGACTATTACATGTTGCATATATCAAATGATACTTATGATTTTGCATATAACTTAATGTAAATATTGCAAAGAATACAATTCGACACAAAACATATACATATATATATTTTATATATATATATATGTATTTATTGATATGTATATATTATTTATATAAAAGTATTTCACTTTTTATACTATCAATCGTTTTGATATTAAGCCTTTTCTTTCAATATATACTTAAGTATACGGAGGGAATCTACCAAATGTATACACAGAATAATAATCAAATAGTGTTAGAGATAATTCAGACCACTATATATAAATATATGTGATCTCTGTACGAATCTTTTTACTATTGTTGAAACCAAAAACTCTATTCACCACAGGAGCGTTACACCAAAACCTTAAAGTACCACCATATTCATATATTACCTTTCTCTCTCCCACTACAAAATACTTCTGTACGTTTCAAAACCCAGATATTAATATAATATTTTTTGCTAACCAAAACTGTATTTTGTGTAATATGATATAGAAAAATAACGTTTTCCAAAATTAATATGAAAATGTTATATAAAAAAAAAAAAAAAAATTAATTTACATATTTAATAATATCTATTCTAATTAATCCAAACTTTTTAAAAAAAAATTTAAATCTTTCAAATTATTATAATTCTAATCATATTTACACGTTTTGGTTATATTATAAAAATAAACCTTCGAGAAAGTCATTTTCTTTATATAGTGAGTAGATATATATATGTTTTTTTAATAAAATAGTATGAACAAAATATTATTCTTACATCCAAAATCACACACACACACATATATAAAAGTGTCAAAAGCTAAACACATTAATTTAAAACGCAACACAACAAAAATTGACTAATAATCAAAAAAAAAGAAAAAATTATATATATATATATATATATATATATATGCAAATATTAATAATTAATTATCATATATACAAAACATATAATATATTAAAAATAAAATAATATTATATATAGCCAATAAAAAAACATTAACTAAAACACAGGTGCTTTATAAAACAAACAAACAAAACAAATGTATAAGTATTATACTATAAAAACACTGTGACTGTGTGCTTTTTTTTATATATTACAACAAAACAAACAAAACAAATATGTAAATATTATATTATAAAAACACTGTGACGTGTGTTTTTTCTTATATTAAAACAAACAAACAAACAAAACAAATATGTAAATAATACATTAAATAAAAAACACTGTGACGTGTGTTTTTTCTTATATTAAAACAAACAAACAAACAAAACAAATGTATAAGTATTATATTATAAAAACACTGTGACGTGTGTTTTTTCTTATATTAAAACAAACAAACAAACAAAACAAATGTATAAGTATTATATTATAAAAACACTGTGACGTGTGTTTTTTCTTATATTAAAACAAACAAACAAACAAAACAAATGTATAAGTATTATATTATAAAAACACTGTGACGTGTGTTTTTTCTTATATTAAAACAAAACAAAACTTATATTATAAATAATGTATTATATAAAGAACACTGTGACGTGTGTATCTTTTTTATATGATATCAAAACAAACAAATAAAACAAATGTATAAGTATTATATTATAAAAACACTATGACGTGTGTTTTTTCTTATATTAAAACAAAACAAAACTTATATTATAAATAATGTATTATATAAAGAACACTGTGACGTGTGTATCTTTTTTATATGATATCAAAACAAACAAATAAATTATATAATAAAAATTACAATTATGTGTAAATATTAACAAATTAGAAATAATTTCATGAAATATATAAATGAAATATATAATATTTATAATAAATAAAAAAATAAACAACTTATCTCTTAAAACAACAATATAAAATATATATATATATATATATACATTCATATAAAAAAATTGTACACATTAATAATATATATAAATATATAGACTTTGTATCTATTTCACTTCATTAATCTACATATTAATAATAATATAAATATATATCATATTAACAGTACTTTATGTGTTTATGTGTGTGTTAAACATTTCTTTTCAAAAGTTTATTTGTTAAATATATTTCCCCAAAATATTAAATTCTATAGGAAAATAAAATTTTTAGTGGCATGGTCTATTCGTGCATTTAATTGTTTCGTTGTATTTTTATATGTTTTTTTTGCTAAAAAACATAACAGATTTATTCACTTTTTATTTAATATAAAAATTTTAATTTTATATAAATATGATATATGTACTATAACATATTATCAAGCTTTTACAATTTATTATATAATATAAATATAAATATATATATATATATATATAATGCTGATTGTTTTATTTCATAAAAATATTCTCTCTTATATAACATTCCAAAAAGAAAAGAAACTTTTAATGAAAAAGGAAAATTCATATCCTTATGAACAAAAGAGTGTTTTTATTAAATATAAAAAAACGCAAATAAATTAAAACAAAAAATTAAAAATCTTTATTTTTTTTTATTTTTTTATTTTTTTTTCATTTTTTTCATTTTGATATATAATAATAATTTTTTCGAAACACAAGTTATTAACTTCTTGATATTTCTTCTCTTTTTTCACAAAACATTACACAGCACCAATCATGTTTATTTATTTAAAAATTAATTTTTTTTTGTTTATAAAAATTAATTTTTGTACATTTATTTCTTACAAAACACAATTTTTGAATGTATCTCCATGCTAAAATATGAGCACCAATATTTTTACATCCCTTATATGCATACATAAATATTTTGTACCTATATACAAAAATTTAATATATATATATATATTTATATATGTGCATAAATTATAAATTCTTTTATCATTATGCTTCCATATTTAATTTAAATTGTATATTCATATCACACTTTCAAAATAAAATTTTGTCCAATTTTAACTGCTTAAAAGTAAATATATATATATATAAACAACTTTTACTACCTTTTATAAATCTTACTTTTTTGCATAAATAGAAATAATATTTTAACATTCTTAATTCAAAATTTTTTTAACTTTTTATTTTTTTATTTTTTTATTTTTTTATTTTTTTATTTTTTTATTTTTTTATTTTGTTTTTTTTTTTTTTTTTTTTTTTTTTTAGTTATTATTTTAGCTAGCTACCTAGTATAATTCATCATAAAAGAAAAAAAAATTGTAAGTATTTCGCTATCTACATATGTATAAATCAATTTATAATAAAATACAAAAAACAAAAATAGTTATTTTTTAATAAACAATCTAATATATGTAAAAAATATATAATAATTATTCCTTAATTTTTTCTTTTTTCATTGTGTTACTAACATATTGGACAATGTAAAACACTGTATATTTTTTTTTTTTTTAACATGTATTTTTTACTAGTATTTCTTTCTTTATAAATATATACATATAATACAACATATATATTTTTTTCATAAAAAAAATAAATTAAGTATACTTAAAAAATTTGATATATAAATATACATAATTTTCATACATTTTTTTAAATTTATATTGCTTTACACAATTTCCATTTTTTTTTTTTTTTTTTTTTTTTTGATATTTATATATGAATATATATCAACATATTAAAATGTAAGTAAATATTATTTAAATGCACCTTCATATTGATAATATACAATATAATATAAAATGAATGTTTGTTTTTATAATCAAAATATATTTTAATAATTATATATATAATAATTGTACAATCTAAAACCTTGAATTATTTCATAACATATATAAATGTATATTATAAATTATATTAATATATACTATATACAGAACATCCCTAACAAGAAACAATAAAAAAAAAATTTATGTTTCAATTTTTGATAAAATTTTTATTATATATATAAAAATAAATACATAGAATAAGTTATTTTTTATAATTTATTTGATTTTTTATTTTTTAATTCAGATTATAATTTAATTCATTCATTATCATATTTAAAATTTAACAAAATTAATCAGTAAAAAGGCAATCTTTTATATTTAAAAATATAAAACCTACAAACAATTAATAATATAGGGATCTATTATATAATGTCTATTGTTATATTTAATAAATTTTAAATGACATACGAATTAGTATTTTAATCAATGAGAACATATATATATATATATATATATATATATAATTGGTTCTTTCTTTGTGTGTCTGTGTTCTTTATAAAATATATTAAATACCTTAAAATATTACTATTTTATTACCTTATAATAACTTATAATTCATTCAACATAAAGTATTAGACATTTATGTATTATTAAAAGTGTATAGACATATTATATAAAGTTCTAGATTTATTTATATAATATTATTAAATTGTTTGTATTGATTTTTATTACATATCCTATTTTATTAATAGAACACATTCTATGGTATACTTATGTTGCATTATTATAAATCATATTTAAATATTTCAATCAGACTATAATTATATTATATATATATATATATATTGTGTAAACATAAAGATAATTTTTATTATTCTATATTATATAATTATTAAATGATTTGTTCTTATTATATATATTATAAACATAATACAAAAAAAAAATTACAATATATATAACTTTATTATTATACTCAAAAAAAATAATAATAAAATAAAATAATTACACATTATACTATTTTATAAAAGTAAAATTCTGCATAATAAAAATTCATGTTTATATTAATTAAGCACTATATAAAAGATAATATTTTTTAAATGCAAAAAAAAAAAAAAAAAAGATCAAATTATAATTTCATAATATATATTTATTTGTATATTTTAAATATAATAATATATGATCGTATGAAAAAAAAATATTCAACATGTATGTAAATAATAATTATTTTTATTGAACATAACTCTATAAATATATTTTTATTATTATGTACTTTAAGAAATATATATAAATATTTTTTAAAAAACAATTAACCGTAATATAAATATAATATTATTATCCTTATATAATATAATATATATATTAGAGGAATAAGAACAATCTATACACAATTTAATATATCATTTTCCCAAATTTTTTTTACATATTATAATTTTAAAAGAATTAACAAAAATAATACATGGTAACATTTTCATTAAGTACATCCAAAAAAAAAAAAAAAATTATATATAATAATATATTTTTATTTTTCATAATAATTAAATAAATTATATAATATAATTAAAAAAAAATTAATAATAAAAATAAAACTTTTTATTATATTAAAGATATTACAGAATCATAATATAAATTTTTATAAAATAAAAATTTAACAACAATAAAGGAAATACAAAAAAAAAAAAAAAAAAAAAAAAAAAAAAAGAACAACCATATAATATACATTTCATTCTTTAAATATATAATATACTTTATTTTAAAAAAATATTATATATATTTAATGAAATCCCTGTACTCTATTTTATTTATTATTATCTTTTTTTTTTTTTTTTTTTCTTTCTAATGAATTAATAAAATTATAATTATATATATATATTATATATATTATAATTATACAATAAAAAATTAATTATTTTTTTATTAATTTGGCTGTTTACATAATTTTATATTTCTAAATAATTTATTGTTTTTTAGAAAAAATACATTTTATCTATATATATATTAAAATTATTACGTTAACCATTATATATATATTTACTTAATACATATATATAAATAAAAAAAAATTATTTTTTAATATATAAATTAATTTATATATATAATATACATATATAAAATAATTCATATTGCACTAAAACCAAAAATGTATATTATATTAATACATATATATAAATATATATATTTATAATAAATATATATATTATATAATTTTTTATTATTTATAAAATAAATTTTTTTATGATTTAATTTTTCAACGAATTTTCAATAAAATTTTAAAAATATAATATATATTTTATAAAAACATTATATCATAAAAATATTATATATATATAACATAATATATATATATATATTTATTGTGTCTTTAATAAAACGAATATTCTTTTTTCAATGAATAAATTTTTTCTGTTTTTACATTTTATTTTAGGCTTATTTAATTCTAATAAGGTACTAATTTAAAATACATCATATTTCAAAATCTATATACTTATTATTCATTATATATGTTCTTTTTCATACTATTTATTATGTAATTAATAACATTATGTATAAATTTAATTATACCTTTTAGATATTTTATGACACATTTCTTAATATCTCTGAAAATGGCAATATAACATATTATAATTTGATAAGACGTTTATCTGAAACCTATTCAAATATTGATGAGACAACTGACAAAATGTTACAAACATATATGAAGAATCATATAAATAATGAAAATGATAATGATATAGATACAATATCTAATTATGATATAAAGGATAAAAAAAATGATTATTTTTATTTATTAAAACAAGAAATAAACGATGCAAAGAATCATTACACTGAGCATGTTAGTTCTTTGAATAATGGATCACATAGAAATTCTATTCAGACACTGAGAGGTAAATTGGAATTTTATGATAATTTATTTATAGACAAAATGTTAGATTTAAGGATTCAGAAGAAGCATTCACCATTGTTATATTTATTATTACTTACATTGTTTGATTTGTATTATTTATATCACCCCTTCAAATTAATAATACCTGTATATTTTCTTAAAAGACTTTCATTTCTGCGTAAGGTTGACGAGGATCTAAATATACAAAAATGTTGGTGGCTTTAAAAATTTTAAATTACAATAATATAACACAATGTTATATGGACATTAATTTAAATATATATATATATATATGTATGTATTACATGTGATATCATTTAAATTTCACATACAATAAATTAATCAATTGTATATATTTATAATATTATTAATTAATTAATTAATTAATTCTTTTTTAAGAATATATATATTCTAATTATAAATGTATACATTAATATATTTTTTTCCGTTTATATTTTTCATTATTAATATGTAGTACATTATATGATATGTATATGTATCTCGTTATTATCCATTAATTAAATATAAATGTATTTTTCTAATTTTGTTTTGTTTGATATATACTGAATATTTTATAATTTAATAAGAATTATATAGATATTATCATTCATATAATATATTATATATTATTATAAACTAATTTTACAATTTATTACAAAAACAAACAAAAATAAAAAAAAAATAATTAAAGTTATATATAACAAGACATATATTTTATAGCATATTAATATGCTATTGTTTTATTTTGTTGTATTCAAACTAACTCAAAGCTATGTACAAATTAGAAAAATAGATAATATATGCATTTAATCCGAAAACGTCTTTAATAGTACACAGTTAAAAAATACATTATATCTTTTAATAATATATATTAAAATTATTAAATAAAAATAAAATATATTATTTAAAACAATATTCATGTTTAACATATATTTTATAAACCTATTAAACAAATGATTATATATTGAAATCGTGAAATACATTTTAATAAGAACAAAAGTGTATATTTGTAACATCACATTATTATTATATCAAATAAACGCCTTTCTTTTCTTTTTTTTCATCTTTTTTTATGCAATCATTTTACCTTTATTGTTATATTCACAAGTTATAAAAAAACAATAATATATATATTTTTTCCTATATATATTATATGATACTTCTAAAAAATAATAAATAGAAAAAATATTAAAAAAATATGTGATATAAATAAAAATATATTTAATTATATAAATTAATTTATGTGATGTCATATAAACATATAAAAATAAATATAGAGTAATAACAGAATATCTATTGCCAATTAAATGATATACATATTAATAATTTATATACAAAAATGCACACGAAAAGTAATATATATATATAATATGGTCATATTACACAAATGTTTCTCATATATTTTATATATTAATTGCACCTTCATTGAACTGTATAAACAGCCATATAATATATAAATATTAAGTAATAATAAATATATATATATATTTTTTATTATTAGTAATATTAGCAGGTTCTATAGAACATAATCTAGTTTATAATGTATTTAATTTTTAGAAACATTTACATACATATATATATGTATTTAACAATTTTTTTATTATTAATATTATTCTCATTTTATATAATGTTTAATATAAGATGAATTCATTAAAATTTCTTTTATATTCTTTTATCATGCAATGTATATTTTATTTATATTAAGATAAACCTATATTTTATTACACTCTTTCTAATAATTTAAATAACAATAAGAATATAATATGAAATAATGTTGTTTTAATATTTAACTCAAATACTATATATATTTCTAATAATTAATTATTTTCATTATAAAAAATTTACTATAATTTTCATATCAAATATATATAACAGTGAATCTAATAGTATAATTAATATAAAATAATCTATGTTTCTTCTTAAATATATTCATAAACTATCTTTTATAATAATACAAATTATTTCATATTAATAGTTTGCTTTTTTATTTATTAAAAAATAATAATAATAATAATTTACTTAATATTTTTTAAATATATGTTATTTTATTACAATAGTTAAATAGGAGATATTGTTTCGTATAATCACCTATAATAAAATAGCCTTATAGTATTAAACATATATACATATATACTCAGATTTTTCTCTTTTATATAATCTAATATATATATAATTATTATAAAAAGAAATCATAACACATATTATATAAAAAATAATCATATTAAATAGAAAGAAATATATTACGTCTTAATATGTGTCATAAGAAATAACATTAATTGTATTTTTATGATTATTAAAAATTTCATTACGTCATATATGATGAGCTAAATTATTATTAATATATATTATGTAAAATATCTGATATATATATATATATATATATATATTTATTGTGTATTTTATTTTGTAATATCTGTATCTATATACAAATAAATAATTAACAAACATAAATACATACATCTATTTATTTGTTTTTCTTCCTTATATAATTCAAATATAAATACACACACATAGCTACAAAATAAAAATATATAAGTACTACATTACTTTTATACACAAAAAATATATATTCACATAAAGTATATAAATAAATTATTTTTTAATTATATAATTATAAATAAAAAATATTAAACATATACAATTCTAATAATAAAAATATTATGAACATTATTTATTTTAACATATTATTTTTCGCTCTCTTTTTAGATACATTCATATCATCACATGCCTTAATAAAATAATATATATATATTACAATATTTAAATTTTATTATAATATATATTTTATAAATCATTCCAATGCTTTTTATTTCTTTTTCTTTTATTCTCTTATTTTAGAATATTCCAAGAACTCATAATAATAATTCCAAAAATGCGATAATTCATAAAACTCCAGTAGATACAATACCAGACGTGATTACTTTAGAATATATAAGAGAAAAAATTAAAACAAATTCAACTAATAAAAGATGAAATAATCAAGGACAAATTAAAGAAAATCAAATTTTTAAAAAAGAAAAACAAAAGTAAAAACGATCAAAATCTAAAAAAAGATATTGAAAATTTAGAAAGAGAAACATTGGATACCAAAATATTATGTGATGATTATATAACAAATGAATTAAAAGAAATCTCATTAATAAAAGATGAAATTGTAAAAGACAAAATAGAAAAATATCAATGGAAGAAAAATAAATTGATTGACTATGAATTGAACAGACTTTTCTATGAAGCAAAAAAGAAAGAACTACAACAGCTATATGATAAATATTCAAATGAACAATTAGAGAATCGAAAATTACAAAAGCATAAAGGTAGTATATAAAAATTAATAAATAATAAAAAAAAATACAATTTTTTTTTTTTTATATTTTATAAATTCCTTTAATATTTCATAATTTTTTCTTTTTTTTGTAGTTAAGAAGAAAAAAAAGAAACATCAAAGAAAATCATTTTTTGAGTTATGGAGCGCCTTTTATGAATTACTCGAAGAAAAAGTACATAAATATAATATTGGAGGTTATACAATTGTTATGGGTTTGTTAGAAGCAATAGGAAAATCAATACATTCTATATATTCAACATGTACTGCATGTGCAGTAGCCAATGCTAAAGTTATTTCGTGTGTTACATCTAAGATATCGTTAACTTACAATGCTAAAACTTTAGCTCTTTCACCTCTAGCTAACTCTATGAAAGTTGCAGCATATTCTAATGCTTTTGCAAAAGCTGCTGCGTGCGCTTCTTCTACAGTTTCCGTTGAGGTTTCTTCAATAGTTGTAGCTCTTATAATAATTATTGTATGTGTTATAGCCTTAATAGGTTTAATATGTTTCTTAGTTGAAAATAAAGAATCAATTTTGGAGAATAAATATGTTCAAAAAATAATTCCCTATGTCCAAAAAATAATAAATTCTAAATATGTAAGTAGGACAATATCAGGATTGAATGATTTTTATTTATCGAAGCAATTAATATATGTTATATAAATTATTACTATATATATATATATATATATATAAATATATTATTCATTATATATTATTACAATATATAGTTTTTAAGTGAAAAAACAATATCATTCCTTTAATTCATAAATTTATATTTCTTACTTTGTATATATTTAAATTAATTTGCTGTATATATATTCCTATGTTTTATAAGTTAAATTTAAAATTTATTTGTCATATTTAATATTATCATTTGCTTAAAAAATACATTCATAATTCATTCAATTAAAACATCATTTTAAAATTTAATATTTAATATATTTTTTTATTAACATTACTTAAAAATGCATATATAACCCTTTATTATATAATTCATAAAATAAAATAGAAATTGTAAGAAGAAATAAGCAGAAAGAACATAAAATTTAAGTACAATAAACAATTGTCCAATTCAATTCAAATGTAAACATAGAAAAAAATTTTAAAATAAGTCTGACAAATCAAAAACAAAAATTGCAAAATTATATTTTTATGTGAAAAATCATATATAAATAAATAATTAATAAATTTGAATGCTTATATTAATCAAACGTAAAGGAATATGTAATGAACATTATAAATAAAAACAGAAAAATATATAGAAAAGAACAATGCGAGAAAATTGTAAATAAAATGAAATAGTAAAAGTATAAAAAAAAAATTTTAATAAGGTCTTAGAACAAAATTGAAGACAAAATTAACAATGAGTAAAACGAACTCTTACAAAACGAGTGAATGTCATATTAATGAAATAAATACAGATTAATATATTGATAAAAACAATTTCATAGGTATGAACTTTTAATAAGTAGTTCCCATCAAAAAAATTAAATTATTATAAGACATTATATTGCTTTATTGAATTTGGTACTATTCTAGTAATCATAATTCTTGCCTTTTTTTGTTATTTATTGATACTCTAAAATATTGAAAAGATATTTTTTTTCTATAAACTTATAATAATAATAATTCTTTTAAAAATAATATATATGTATTAAGATATTTTGTATTACTTTTTATTTGTACAAAATAAATAGCCAAAATAAAAAAGTTATAAAATTAAAATTATAAGACAATATCAATAAGTATATATTTAATAAGGAAATAATTTATATTTATATAATGTAACATAAAATAGTTTTACATAAAAAAATAATATAATAGCATAAATAACGTATATTTTAATTCTATTTTTTAAAATATAATATAAAATATATTTTTATCTCATTTATATAATGCAAATTTTTTGAAGGAGCAAAAAAATATAAATGTATCTTATATATATTTTATTATATAATAATTTTTTTATAAACATAACAATAATAACTATTTATTTTTTTTAATATATATGGGATATTTGTTACTCATATAGATTAAATATGTTCTTTTCTTATTTTAATACGCAAATTATTACATAATTATTTATATAAATAAAAATATATGTTTAATTTCACACACAAATATACATTTTAAATATTACATTTAAAAATTATTTTATTAAAATATATATTATAATAAATTTATAATTTTGTGTAGCACTCAAAATATTAAGTGTGCGTATTACATATATTTAAATAAATATATTGATAATTATAGCATTAAATTTTGTCATTATCCATTTTCAATTTATCTGTCTAATTTTCTTTTTCTAACTTAAAATTCTTGACAACATAAATAACCAAAAACAATAAAATGTAAAAAGAAAATATGATTCCCTTAATGATTTATTTATAAATTAATATGTTTTATATGAATGACATAATCAAAAATATTTTAAAATAGTTATGTATCATAAATATTACTTAAATTAAATTTTTTATATTTTATGTAATTTTTAATTAATGTTTTATTAAGTCTTTTTAATAAATGAATATTTAGAATATATTTTCATTTATAATATTTAAGAAAATAAAAAATTCATAAAAGCATTTACAAAGGATTTAATTTAAATTACATTATGTATACTTTCTTTTCTTCTTCTACTAAGATGAACAGGTATAGACATACTCTATGTATTAAAATATATATGAATTTATAATACTAAATAAATAACAAAAAAGAAGATTTTTGTTCCATAGATAATTTATAAATGTATTAAGAACCTTAAATATTTAATTTAAGAATAATTAGAATACATTTTATATAAAATAATTAAATGTTAAAAAATATAATTGATAATAATATTACAAAATAATAACATATATAAGTCCAAAGTTAATATATAGGAAAAAAAAACATTTTGTTTAACTATAAATTGAATTATATATATATGTATATTTTGCAATCTAATCGAATTGAAAGTATATTTATAAATATAAAATAAAATATATATATATTTTTTTACATTAAAAAAAATATAAAATAATATTTAAAACCTTATATGTTTGCAAATATATATATCTAATATATTTTTCTCACATATAATATTAACAAAAATGATTTTAAAATATACATTTATGTTAGTTATTAATATTATATATATATTTAATAATAGAACAGAAAAAAAAAAAAATATATAATAACTTAAAATTAATTAAAGCTATCTATATATAATATACACTTATTTCATTATTCTATTAATATTATAGATATATTAAATTACATTATACCTATAATATCTTTTTAGTAACTGTTTTTTTCCTATTATAATAATGTTTTTTTGTTAATCTATAAACTTGAAAAAAAAGAATTCCTGCCATAAGCGCAAATGGTATTGCGCAAAATGAGGCGCCACTAGGAATTATAGCAACTGCAGTTCCTATAATTGCTAATGCAGCTGGGGGGCTAATATTTACAAACAACTTCCATCCAAAATGCAATTTTCTATATTTGTTTCTTACAACTTGATGCCATTTCAATGGGTTCGTTTCAGTCTCTATATCGATATCAGATTCTACATCAATACCACATTTCTTACTAACAATATCTTTTACTTTGTTTAGTCCATCTTTTGTCTTGGTCCCCACAACATTTGCTGTCAGATCTAAAAGTTGTGGTCCTCCTTCAGTAATTAGATCTTTAACTTTTAAAGCCCCCCCTTTTATATTTCCACATGCATCAACTATTTCTGACGCAAGAACTGTAATAGGATTATCATCACCACTCTCAGAATCATCAATATTGCTGTACGTATCACTATCATAATAACTACCATTTTCATAATTATTACCATTTCCATAATAATCATCATTATTATAATATAATTCTGGATCCGTTGAATTCAAAGAAACATTATCAGATGTATCATCCTTATCAATTACAATTTTATCTTTTTTTTTTTTTTTCTTATTTTCATTCTTTCCTTTATTAGATGACTCTTCATCATCTATACCTTTTAATACAGTCTTTGCAATTTTATTTGTATTATGTTTTAATCCACTTTTAATATTTCCATAATTATTCATGATATCACTGGTAAATAATTTCATTGGATTTCCTACATAATTATCATCATATTCATCTGAATTGTAAGTTTCATTATAATATTCATCGTATTCCATAGTTGTGGAACCTGTATCAGAATAACTATCATACTCTTTATTAAACTCTCCATCATATTCATCCTTATAATCTAAACCACTTTCTTGTGATATATTAAAATCTCTTTTGCATTCTGTTTTTAGATCATACCCTTTTTCGAATTCATTTTTATTACCATCCATATTTTTTGTATTTTTATTTTCTAATTCATTTTTTTTTAAAGATTCACTTTTTAATTGTTTTCCTTTTTGATTTTTATTAAGCATATCTGAACTAATTCCATGTTCAATATCTTTGGTTACTTCTAATAAAGCGTCTTTAAACTTTGAATTCTTTACAGTATTCTTATTTTCATCATTGTTTTTTGTAGTTAATTGTTTATCTTGAGATGTCTCTATGTTTGATTTACCATTTGTTCCAATATCACTTTTTTTCGCATTTAAGTTTTTATTGCTTTGTGTATTTTCTTTGTTCTCATTATCTAATTTATTAGGAGTATCTTTTTCATTTTTTACATTTTGACTATCTAATTTATTTGGAATATTTTGTTTATTTGGTACATTTTGACTATCTAATTTATTTGGAATATTTTTTTCATTTTTTCCATTTTGACTATCTAATTTATTTGGAATACTTTTTTCATTTTTTTCATTTTTTCCATTTTGACTATCTAATTTATTTGGAATACTTTTTTCATTTTTTTCATTTTTTCCATTTTGACTATCTAATTTATTTGGAATACTTTTTTCATTTTTTTCATTTTTTCCATTTTGACTATCTAATTTATTTGGAATACTTTTTTCATTTTTTTCATTTTTTCCATTTTGACTATCTAATTTATTTGGAATACTTTTTTCATTTTTTTCATTTTTTCCATTTTGACTATCTAATTTGTTTGGAATACTTTTTTCATTTTTTTCATTTTTTCCATTTTGTGTATCTAATTTACTTTGTTTATTTGTTTTATCTTGGCTATTCTGCTTATTTTGACTATTTGTTTTATTTTGGCTACTTGGATTACTTTTTTTATTTTGATTATCATCTTCATTTTTTTTTTTCTCGTTTTTAATCTTTTCTTCTCTTTCAAGTCTAAGTAGCTCTTCTAATTCATCTTCATCCATAAATGGATTAGTACCTTTTTTTATTTGTTTTGTATTATCTTCTAATTTAGTTTTATCATTAGTTTTATTAGTTGTAACGTTTAATCCTTTATTACTATCTTGCAAGTTATCTTTCTTATCTGATACATCATTTTCTATAAATGGATTAGCACCTTGTTTTATTTGTTTTGTATTATTTCCTAATTTATTTTTAAGATTAGTTTTATTAGTTGTAACTTTTAATCCTTTATTATTATCTTGCATGTTACTTTTTTTATTTTGATTATCATCTTCATTTTTTTTTTTCTCGTTTTTAATCTTTTCTTCTCTTTCAAGTCTAAGTAGCTCTTCTAATTCATCTTCATCCATAAATGGATTAGTACCTTTTTTTATTTGTTTTGTATTATCTTCTAATTTAGTTTTATCATTAGTTTTATTAGTTGTAACGTTTAATCCTTTATTACTATCTTGCAAGTTATCTTTCTTATCTGATACATCATTTTCTATAAATGGATTAGCACCTTGTTTTATTTGTTTTGTATTATTTCCTAATTTATTTTTAAGATTAGTTTTATTAGTTGTAACTTTTAATCCTTTATTATTATCTTGCATGTTACTTTTTTTATCTGATAGATCATTATCTATAAATGGATTCTTTCCCTCCTTGTTTTCAACAGTATTACTTGGTTTTTCCAATGGCGTTTCTTTAGAAGTAGTAACGTTTGATTTGACACCGTTCATATTATTACTTTTACTATTTAATCTAATTTGTTGTGTAGTATCCGTTTTTGGTTTCGTCATATCATTTGTAACATTTGGATTTTTCATTGCTGGTTCATTTTTTGTTTCCATATTAGATGATGTATCATTTGTTGTTGTATCATTAGTACTTTCCTCATTTTTTCTTGTAGTATCATATTTTGCTCTTATTTCATATTCAACTCTGTTAATTTTTCTATTTCCCTCATCTTTAGTTGTAACTATTTTAGGAACTACTTCATATTCAACTACACGTGATTTACTTACGCCAGAATTTTTTAAATTAACAATTTTAGTCCTTGGCTCAGGTTCCCTTATATTACTTTTTATATTATCATTTACATTCATATGAGGAGTTCTTATTTTTGTTCCATAATCTGTATTATTAGTTCTTCTAAGATCTGTTGGTTTGTTACTTAAATTATCTATTTTTCCTTTCATTGGTCCATACAGCCCACTTTCATATATATTTCCATTAGTTGTTTCTGATCGTGTTTTTAATTTATTACGAATATCTCCTAATGTTTCTGAAGCACCTTCACTTGTTAAAACAACATCTCCTTTTTCTTCATATAGAACTCTTTGTTTTCTTAATAGGGCATTGCATTTTGTATTTATTATTTCATTATTTGTAATCATTGATTTGGAGTTATTTAAAACATCATTTTGGGAATAATCATCCAAATAATCTATCACATTATTATAATTATCAATTTGTATATTTTGATTATTTCCATAAACATTATTAAAAGATTTTGAATTATTACTTATTTGGAATTCATACAAGGATCTATGAAGTCTTCTACCACATATGCTTTTTATGTTAGGCTTATTTTTCCATTTCTCATAAAACTGACCCTAAAAAAAATAAACGCACAAATATATGTATATATATATATATATATATATATATAAACCAATTTAATGTAATATTAAATATGTATATCTTCAAATTAAACTTACATGATTCAATCTTGTAAATATACAAATAAAAAACGTAATTAATAATATTTTTACTAAGGAATAATACAATTTTGTTCCTTCCTTCATATAATGTATATTCTTTCTTATTGTAGAATATATAATAGACACAGAACTATTCATTTTTCCAATATTTTCATTATTATTATTAATTCTATGAAGTTTATCACATTTTAACTTAGACATTTTGAATGTTATACTAATTAGGTAAACATATAAAAAAAAAAAAAAAAAAACAATTACAACAAATACAATTTTTAATTAAAAAATATATTATTTATATATTTATATCATCACACATTTTTTTTTTCTTTTTTGCAATAAAAATTAATATAATATATAATAAAAAATATATATTTTAATTATTATATGTACGTGATAATTACAGAAGAATAAACCATAAAAACATAAAATAAGAAAAAAAAAATTAAAAGATTTATTATTGACAAATAAATGTTAAAAATAATGTATTTATAATATAATATATATAATAGTAACAAAGATCTTTGTACGTTCTATATATGGAAAACATACAAAAGTAAAAAACAAAACACAAAACATATAAAACGGTTTATATATAAATATAAAAATATAGAATAATCATAACAATGCTTATGGTAAAATATGTATATATATATATATATTTAAATATTATGTAGAAAGCATTAACTTTATATCAAATTATACACATGCATATAATATATTATTATAGAAACACTTAAAATTAAAAAAAAAGAATCATTGAAAGAATTATATTATTATACATAAATTTGTTTCTTTTAATTTTTTTTTTTTTTTTCTTTAATTTAATTTATATATATACATATTTATATATATATATATATATATATTTATTTATTTATTTATGTATCTTTATATATAATAAGAATAAAAAAAAATAATATAAAAGATTACAAATTTTTTTTTTTTTAATTATAATTCCTAAATAAATATTAATATATATATTTTTAATAATAATATAATATAAATATAAAAAGAATGAAAGAAAAAAAAAAAAAAGGAAAAATATATAATATATATAAATATATATTTAAATTAAACATAGAAAAATATAACCACAAATATATATATATATAATATAAAATATGTATTATTAAATACATATATTTAAATTTATTTCTTTTAATAATATGAGATTATAAAATTAAAAAAAAATAAAATAATAAATAGTTCTACTTAGCCATTATTATAATAATAAAAAATATATATAAATTATAACATTTGTTTAGATGACAATACAGAAAAAATAAAATTCGACAAAAATAATTACCTCAAAAAAGGATAATAATTAATAAACAGAATAATTAATATTGAATATAATTATTAACTGAAGAAAAAAAAAATATATTAATAATAATATATATCTTAATCATATATTTATATATAAAATTAATAATATTAAAAATATTATTACATTAAAAAAATGTAAATTAATGAAATATTGGATACATAGAATACATTTAGGTAAATAAAAATTATAATAAAAAATTATTTAAATATATTAATTTATACATAATAATATGTAATAAAAATATACGCAAAATTTTTTTAATATATATAGTAGAAATAAATAATAATTAAAATGGAAATTAAAATAAATAAAAAATTAATACACAAAAATATTGAAAATATAATAAAATATAAAATATATGGAAAAATTAAATTATCTTTTTAATAAATAATTATATATTACATATTATATACATAAGTAATATTTTACATTTAGTATAATATATATATATATATATATATATTTTTTTTTTTTAATTTTATTATTTTCTTCTTTTTCGCATGAAAAGTACATGAAATATATTACATACAAATATTTAAATAAAAAATAAAAGAATTAAAGATATTACATAATCATATAAATAAATATATTATTTATTATATTTATTATATTCATTTTAATTTTATATTTATTAATTAAAAAAATATATTATTATTATTATTTCAAAATAATTTATATTTTTTTCTTATTTATTAGGTTTCTTATTAATATTATGATAAAAAAAAAAAAATTATATATTAATTATAAATATAAATATATATTTTATATATGTCAAATAAGGATCAATTAATAAATATGAACAATCCATAAAATAATATTAAATATGGAAATTTAAACAAATAGAATATAAATGAATAATTATATTTATTTTCCATTTAAAATATTAACTTCCATATTATCAAATTCAAATAAATATTAAAAAAAAAAATATAACCTTATATAGAATATACCATAAGGAACTAGATCCTTTTAATATACATAATTTACATAAAAAAAAAAAAAAATGTTTATTTTATTAAGAATAAAATTTATTTTATTTTTTTATTTTCTTTATTATATATATTTTTTTATATAAGTGTAATTTATAACATATAACTTTTTAATATTAATTCTTAACTGAAAATATATTTTTTATTTTTATAATTTAAAAACATTGTACATTAATATATATGTATATATTTTTACATAATAATTATTTTTTTATTTTCCATATTTAGTACTATTATATATATTATATATTATACATTTATATTAATAATATATTCGTCCATTTTGTTAAATGAATATTTAAAAATAAATTTATAATCTCATATTTTGAAATATAATATTATATATATATATATATATATATATATTTTATAGATATATTTTTATGTACCCTTAATAATTATCATTTAAAAATTTTAAGTAGAATACTATTTCTCATATATATATATATATATATTCATAATATTATCTTTTAAAAATGAATATATTAATATATGTGGCTTTAAAAGTATAAGACATATATAGAAAAGAAAAAAATCATGATAAAAATGAAGATTAATAATTCGTAATATTTTTAATTAAACAAAACAATTTACCATATAATATTATTATATAAACAAAAAATAAAAATAAAAATAAAAGTTACCATGTTTTTATATTAACACCAATATAATTTTATTATTATAAATATTCAAAAAATACTAGTAATTCATAAAATGTTCATTTGAAAGAAACATATTTTGATGTAAGATATAAAATTTTAATATTTTTTAAGAAACATTTGTTATAGTAATAAAATAAAAAATAATTCATTTAGTTTTTATAAATTACTATCCATAGAAAAATCTATATTAAAACATTATTCTTATCTGTTCCATAAATATATATATATATATATATATATATGTGTATATGTTGTTTCATATAAAATTTTATTTACATATCTAATCCTTTGGAATTCCTCACCCTTCCTGTACATATTTTCCTATGTTCATTAAATAAATCATTTTGTAATGTATCATAACACTTTATATATGAATAAATAAATTTTTTCATTTCATCAATTGATTCTCCATTTTTAACCAAACTATAAAAATTAAGAGTATGTTGCATATCTGTAGATGATAGTGCAACACCAATATCATCTTTTGATTTATACAATGTACGGTATTTAATTCTTACACATACAGGTCTCCTACACATAATATGATGATAACGTTGATATTCATATTTATTTAAATAATCTTCTATATAAAGCCATAAATCTTTTATCATCTCATCAAATGCGTTTTTAGCTATACCCAAAGCAGGTGACCATATGTTATAAAGATCTGAATCAGATAGACGATTTTTTTATATTATCTAATACATTATGTAATTCTTCCAGTATTAGTTGTTTTGATAAATCATTATAATTTATATTATTTCATTTTCCCATAGTTCCTACGTCATTATATTTTACAGCATTTTCACTATTAGCACATACTTAACTAAGAGGAGTACTATCATTTTTTTCATCGACTCCATTTTTTAATTTATTTTTCTCACTTTTATTTCTTAATCCTTTATTCTTTACACTTTTTGACTCAGACAAATTTCTTCTATATATATATATATGATAAACTCCTGAATACATTGTTTCACTTTTGTCACATATTATTATATTCTGAAGATAAAATAAAATAATTAATATAAAAATATAAATGGGCATCATATATATATATATATATATATATATATATATTATATGAAGATTCATATTTATTAACATTCATTTAGTAGTAGTACTAATAATAAAATCCCACTAATTGTTAACAAATTTAAAAATATTTGCATAACAGAAAAAAATTTCATTGTATTTTTAATATCACTTTCTGCATTATAATATTCTACACAATGATATTTAATCTTAATCGTATTAATTATTACTATTATTATTTTATATTTTAACAAAGAATATTATATATTTATAAAATGTATTATAATTAATGTAATTTATATGAATACTTCTTATACGTTTCATTTAATGCATTATGTGATATAATAAATTATTTTATTGTATAATTTGTAATATATATTTATTATTTCTATATTTTAGACTCATATAAATACATTATATATATATTAATAAATGATAATAATATAATGATAAATATATATATATTTTTTTTTTATATTTTATAATGGTCTTCATTATATTAACATAAAAAGTAATAATTATTTTAAAGTCATGAAATCTTTCTTATAACAATTTAATTAAATTAAATAAATTATTTTCTACACAATATTTAATATATATAACCACAATTTTAATGTACATATATATTTATATATACATATTATTTAATTTTACACAATTATACACATTATTTTAAATCAAAATAAATGAATACACAATTATAATAGTCTTATAATGGATAAATATATCATTTCAATGAAAAGCCACAAAACAAGTAACACATACAAATATAATTGAACGTATTATAAATCAAAAAATTTCCAAAAATACCTTACATAATATATAAAAATATATATTATAAAATTTTTTTGATTATATAATCAATATATAATATAATTAAATGATAACATAAAAACTACATTTTACAAAAACTAACTGTATTGTACTCTCTTATAAATTCACTTTTTTTTTAATTTTTCAACACCCAGTTCTATAGTAGATTTGCAACTACATATTAAAATACGTAATTCACAAATATATAAAATTTGAAATAATTCTATGAACAAAATATAATTTTTTCTTTAAGCAATATATTATAAGAGTATTCATTTTTTTATATCTATGTTGTTTTCTAATTATAATGTATTAAGTTTTTATATTAATTGTTATTTTATAGGTATTTTATTTATAAATATGTACAACACAATTAAATCACTTAAAAAACTATATATATATATATATTAAATAATTTACACGTATTATATATTACAGTACGAACACCATGAATAAAATTTTAATAAGAATTTAAACACATAATTTTACAATGATATATAATTTACACAAAATTTATAAAATTATATTATTCTTTGTTATAACTAAAAAAAAAAAAAAATAATAAAAATAATAATATATGTATATTTATAATTTTTTAAAATAACGTTTTCCTTTATAGTTTACACAAACAAATATATATATATATATAATATATATAAATCTTTTGTTATAATCCATTTCAGTCTTTTAGTTCTTTTCATATTCATTTATAATATAAAATATATAATTAATACAATTTTATTTATTTTTTTCATAGAATGACTCTAATAGATTATATAATAATTAGAACCATAAAGTCAAAATATTAGAACAAATAAATTTTAGATCGTTCGCACAATTATAATATGAACATATATAAAATCATAAATATGAAAGGAATCAATTAAATGAATATAAAAATAAGAATAAAAAAAAAATACATCAAAAGCAAAACAAAAAGTATCAGATTTAATCGAAAAGCTAAAATATCAAAAACAAAATATAGGAATATATTATAGATAAATACATTTTAACGAAAATGTAGCAAAATCAAAAACACCTTCTAGTTCCCTTAAATATTTTGAAATATATAGAACTCTTTATAACAAATATAATGTTGAAGAATATATGAATCTGGAGAATTTTCCAGGTCAGACAGATTATGAATATACTACGAAGACACAAAAATGTTGTAGATTATTCTTTTAAACAATTTTTAATACCATTATCATTTACATAGGTATTATTATGTTTATTTAGATTAAGTAAAAATTAAAAAATTTGAAGGGTCATATATTCATATATAGATATAATTACATAATATTTCTTATATATATATATTATAAAATGTTATATAGAATATTATAAACGACATACTATCATTTCTACCATCATTAAATAATATGAATATAGAATTTATTTTTATGCAATAAAGGTAGTGTTTTAGCAATACATACAAAAATTAATGTATAAATAGAAATAAACAAATACATTTCATGATTTAATATAATGTATGTATTAAAAAACACTTGGGGAAACGAAAATAATGTTTTACATATATATAATAATTTTTTTAATTTATATAATATATATATATATATTGATGTAAAAATATATTTCTTCTTTTATTTATACAAACAAAATGCATTAAATATATATTTTAAAAAAAAAGAACAAAGCATTTAAAATTAATATATATCCAATATAATATTGAATTATATACCTTTATGTTATTTTATATTCTGTAAGAAATAACATATTTGATCTAATATTAATAATCTCATTTATAATAATAATATAATACTTCATTTTCTTCAATATATACAAAAGTTTTCCTTATTTATATGCTCTTTAAAGTTTCAATCCTTTTGTTGTGTTTATTATTTATTTTAATTAGTAATATGTTATTTAATTAAAATATATGAATCAACATATATATATAAAATATACACACATACTGTTCATTTAAAGAAAAAAAAAAAAGAAAGAAATTTTAATTATTCATTTATGATAAATCAATATATATATATATATATATATATATCAGTTAGAACATTATCTATATATTTATTAACATTTCAATTCTTTATATATAAATAAATATGATGTTTATATATATTATATATTTTTATATAATTCCTTTAATTATATATTCTATAAAAAAGTAACTTTTTTTTTTTTTTTTATAATAATAATAAAGAACATATTTCATATGCAAATATATATATATATATATATATATATATATATATATATATATATTTTTGAAGTACTTATTACACTAGCATTTATTTTATTAGAACATTTTCTAACTACAATTACTATCTCTTAATTAAACATAATTTCCGTCTAAATAAGAATGTATTATATTATATAACATCAATTCAGGTTTATTAAATAATTAGAAAGTATATTTTATCTTATATATAAATAATAATTATTCTTGTTCAACTAAATATGTTATATCTAATAATGTAATGTATTAAAAATTATATTTCTAGCTCAATATTTATTAATATTTACTATTATTATTATATGAAATTTTTAAATATACTATTTATATATGTTTTAAATATAATAATAATTATTCAATTATTCTTTAGGATTTTATAAATATCATTTATATAATTAGTCAAGTATTATATAAATAATTCTTAATCTATATATTATTTTTTTTTTAGTTTTCCAAAAATATGAAATAATACAATTTTTTTTACATACATTATTATTATATTAATATTATATATATATATATATATATATATACAATTTCATATGGATATTTCTTATAACAGATAAATGAGAGATATTATTTAAACAAATAATTGTATAGATTACATAATTCTATTAATATATTAAAAGCATATGAATATAATTTAAGTTTTTGTATTATAAATATATAAAATAAAAGAATATCTATTTTGATTTATAATAATATAATAAATATATAAATGTATATTTTTGTTCTATGTATTATAATACAAATATGTTGTGAACTAAATTGCATTCTATTTTTTCTTTTTGTACATTAATTATAATATCTATATTACACATTTAAATAGTATACAATATTTTTTTATGTACTATAAATAATAAAACAAAGATATACGTAACATATTTTTATATTTTATATATATTTTTCTTTAATAATTTCAATTTATGTAATATCTAATATGTCATAAATTCTTTTGATTTTTCACATATAATTATATATGTGTCAAGTATTTTATTCACATATATAAAAAAAAACTTATAATTTTTATTATTATTATGGAAAAAAAAAAATAAAAATAAATAAATAAATAAAATACACAAAATGCATAAAAAAGTATAAAGACATTTATTTTAATATATAAATATATTAATATCTATATATAACAAAAAACTAATAGAACAATTAATATGCATTTAATATATTTAAAAATATTATTTTTCTCCTTACTTTTAGATACATTTATATCATCACATACAGTAATAAAATAATATATATATAATTATTTATATTTTATAATATTCAACCTTTATTTAATACATATGTTATAAAACATACTAATGTGTTTTTCTTTTTTCTTTTTCAGAACATTCCTAGAATTAATAATGTTACTCCAAAAAATGTTGCTATAAATATATCACCAGTAGTACCAATTCCAGATGTAATAACACTTGATTATATAAAAGAAAACCTTGAACAAATTCGACTAATCAAGGATATTATAATCAAAGGAAAATTAAAAAAACTCAAAGTATTAAAACAAAAATGTAAAAAAAATAAAAAGGATAAAGAGATAAAGAACGAAATTGAAAATTTAGAAAGAGAAATAATGGATACAAGAAAATTATGTAATAACTATATAAAAAATGAAATTAAAGAAATTAAATCTTTAAAAGATCAAATTGTAAAGGACAAAATAGAAAAAGATAGATGGAAAAAAGATTTATTGATTGATTATGAATTGAAAAGACTAATGTATAAACCAGATATTGAACGATTAAAACAGTTAAATGAAGAATATAAAAAGGAAGAATTAAGAGTTGCAAAATTGAAAGATAATATGTTTAAAATATATCAATTTATTTTATATTTAATACCTAATACAATATACTATACTATTGAATTTATAAATAATATTCCAGAAGTAGAGTTATCACTTCCAAAGTTTTTAAAAAAAAAAAAAAAAAAAAAAGTAAATCATTTTTCGCACTATGGAGTTCCTTATATGAAATAATGGAAGAAAAAGTTCATAAGTACCAAATTGGAGGATACGTATTAGGATTTGGTTTATTAGCAGGAATAGGAAAATCAATACACTCAATTGTAGCAACTCCTTCTGTTTGTATTAAATATGCTACAGTTCTTGCTAAATATGTTGCCCTTAAATTTCAGTGTTCCAAAATACTAGCTTCTTCAGTCAATGCTGTTTCTAATGTTTCAAGAGCTGCGGTATGTCAGGAAAAATTAGAATTTTTAGAAGTAGCATGTTCAGCAGCAACAACTTCTCCTGATCCTGCCACAAAAATAGTAGCTATAATAATTATTGTTATACTTGTTATAATACTTTTAGTGTATTTATATTATGTAATAAAAAAATCAGGTATTTTAGAAAATGAACATGTTCAAAAAGTAATTGCTCCTATTCAAACATTTTTTGATAAATATATAAATAAAATAAATAATTTCTTTAAGGATATGATTAATTATAAAAAACCATCAAAACCAAATAAAAATAAAGGAAAATTTAAGAAATAGAATATGTTTCTTTTCATTATTATATAAATTTTTTTTTCTATATCAAATAATGCATTGATAATATAATTAATTTTTATTTTTTCAGTAATCACAAAATACATAATTATTATATAAAATAAAAAAATTTTAATATAAATATTTTTGGTATATTATATTTTCTTATGATATTCCTTTGTAAATAATATATACATTATTCTATATATAAGAATTATTACTTTATATTTTAAATATAATAAATATATGCCATTAATTATTTTGTATATTTATTAAACATGATATATTATACTATACCTACCTAATATGTTACTATAAATTATATATATATATATGTATATATATATTTAAATTATAAGGTATTAAATCAACCATAGGAATATTTATAAATATATTGCAATGTGTAATTATAATTATGTTCACAGTTTTTATTTAAATAATTCATGTTTGTAGATAAAATATAAGAAATTATTATATATATATATATATTCTTCGTTTTGTTTTTATCTTACACATATAAGGATATAAACAGGTATATTAAAATTAATACATATTTTATTATATTTCAATGTATATAACTATTATATATATATTTCCTTTTAAAATCACAACTTATTTTATTTATTTATGATATATGTGTACATTTTTGAAACGTATTTTCTTTCTAACAAAATAAATATTATATAGTTTTCACTCTTATTCTATATAACCATTTCATATATAGTAAAAAGATTTAATAATATAATATTTGATAAGAACAAAAAAGTGTTTTCTAATTTGACGATTAACATATTAAATTATATTAATATATAATTATGTTATCATTTATTTTTTTCTTCTTTTAATAATTAGGTATATATTTTTAAAATTTTATATATTTATATTAATAAAAATATCGTTACTACTAACATAATAAGAATAGTATCATATTTTTCAAAAAATACTAGTAATATTTATTTATTAATTTTAATGAAATTATTTTTGTCATGTACATTTTGATACTTATTATTATTAATAATAAATACATATATTTTCTTTTGAACTTTTATTTTTTTATTTAAAGAAACGACAACATATTTAGGAATAATACATATTAAAGATTTTTTTTTCTTGTTCTCTACATTGATAATAATAAATCTAAGTGAATTATAATTTTACCTAATTTACAGACAATATTATATGATATATATTTTGCTTTATTAAATTGTATAACATTATTTTATTCATTTTGAGGATTTTTTTATATAAGTATAAAATCAGATTATAATATATTTTTTTAAATTAATTAATATAATAAAACAAAAGAGTTTTTTTTAATCTAAAAATAATAATATTCTTATTTTAAAAATTGTAAAACATACACATATCAATATATTTATTATATATATTTACACATATTAAATATATATGTATATATTCTTAATATATAACACAACATAGATTTTATTAATGAAAATAACAATTTTAACCTCGAGTATATAATAATAGAGAAAACAAAAAAAGAAAATTTATATATATATTGAAATAATACATAAAGAAATTTCAAATTTTCTTTTTGTATTATATAAACTAAAAAATATGAATTCACATAGGTTATATATAATATTAATACACAAAAAATTATTTTAATATATTAATTTATTATTCACTTATGAAAATTACAATACAAAATATTTAACAAATATATATATATATATATATATATATATAATATATATTATTTTCCACATGTTTCATTATATACTTCTTTGTGTTGCCATAACCATGTAACAAGCATCCATGTTCCTAATATTAATAATATTATAATAATCGCAAAGGCACCCCCAAAACATGCAAATACCGGAACCAATGTAACACTAAATTTAGTTATACAAGCTCCACTTATGGCAGAAAACAAGCTAACAGCTGCAGCACCTCCAAATACACCTGTAAATGTTGATACATATGACCCAAAATTACTTTTCTTAAATATATTTTTATATAACCAATTCTTGAATCTTGTCATACAATCAATTGATTTTGAGAATTTATTCTTCACATGATATTTTTCATATTCATTTATTAATTTTATATTTACTCCATGATTCCTTTTTTGTTTATCCTGTAAATTTTCATCCATTTTGTGTCCATTATATGTTCTGTCAATTTCATCATTTATCTTTGGTAATTTATCATTTAATATTGTTTCTTTTGTTACACCATTTCTTGTTAAGATATGTTTCACAGATTTCTTTTTAAAATGTTGAGCTAACGATCTTTTAATTTTTAAATTAAATAAACTATTATATATTTCACTTGTATATATATATATATATATATATATATATATATATATATATATATTTATATATTTATTTATTATGTTCATTTATAAAAACAGAAAGAGAAAAATATATTAATTATTATATACCTTTAAATATTAATCTTTATATCTCATATCATAAAAAATTCTTAACATGATCGAATTATCGTATTTCTATTTTTTAAAAGATAGCACTATATATAATATGATATAATAAAATGTACCTATATTAAATATAATTGATACATTTGTATAATATATATATATATATATCAAATATTGTATAAATATGGTTCTTATATCTATCAAGTGTTTATTATTTTTTATGTGCTTATTTTTTTGTATTTGCGTAAAAAAGGTAATAATAAAAATACTCATTATTATAAATAAATTTTTATCATATAGTTTAATTTTTTTACACAGATTCATTTTAACATTTATACATTTTTATTTTTAGATATCGTACAATAATTCTTTTGAACAAAGAATATATAAAATATATAATTTGATAAATATCAGAATAAATAGAACACTATCTTCTTTAAGCAGTACACAAGATAAAAAAAAATTAAGAAAGACACCATTAAATTTAAAAAGTAAAGATGATTTAAATCAAAATAAGAATTTTATAACAACAAGTGATAACAAGGGAAAGAAAGAAAGAAATTAAAGAAAATAATAATCACAATAATGATAACAGTAATAATATATTTAATATTCATATGGATGGTGATTATGATCATGATGATATAGAAGAAGAGGTAACAAGAACATACGATAATCTAGAACAACTAATAGAAGAAAATATAGATGAACCTGAACAAATATATAATGAGGAGAAGAAATCATTTTTTAAAAGAGCTCTATTATTATTAAAAATATTCGATAATATTTTTATACAAAAAACCATAGATAGTCCAGCACAAAATAAAGGATCTAATATACATGAAGACATAAAAGCAAATTTATGTATACTTTCTGCTGCTATTCCCGTGACAGCAATACCGATATATATGTATTTAACAAACAGAATGGATTTTTTCTACATAAAACCCTTAAATGAATATTATTAATATATATATATGTTAATTATGTTTTTATAATTAGTTATTTATAAATTCATATTCAATAATACACATTTTTTCTAATGTAACAAATATTATTTATTATCAAAAATATTCATAGTTATTTATATAAAATGAAAAGTTTTCCTTTTCATATTTTTTCTTCTTCTTATTATTTTTTTTTTTTTTTTTGGTGAATTAACTCGTTAACTGATAATTAAAATTAATAATGGATATATTAGGCTTTTTAAAAAAAAAATGAACACCAAATTATTTTTATGTGTTAAAATATATTAATAAAAAGAAGGTAAAAAAATATATATATTATTGAATAGACTGTTGTTATTTTCACACTTTTATTAGATGTTTATTTTTTTATTCGTTCTACCTTTATATATATACAATATTTTTCTAATATCATATTATTTTTTTATAAAATGGATTAATTTTTTATGAATTAATCAATATAATTATAAATTTTTTTAATATAATTTGGAATAATTATTTTTGCATATTCATTTTAACATGTTTTCATAATATTTCAACACTTATTGAAACGTACGCATATAGTTTCTTTTAATTATAGGTACTTCTTTTATTATATTATTACTATTTATTTATTTATATATATTTTTTTTTTCTTTTTTCGTTATATATATCAAATTATTTTATTTTTCTTATTTATAAATAATAGCTGATTATTTAACAAATGTTTCATTGCATCTATTTTTTTCATTTTATTCATGGAGCATTATGCACAAAAAAATAAGACAAAAAATAAATATAAAAAAAAAAAAAAAAACATACAAATGTACTTTTATCAGTGTACAAGTATTTTATCACATATACATGTTTGTTATCACCCCCTTTATAATTACCTTCATACATTTATATAAATAAAGAAAATATTTTTTAAAATATGAATATATAAACCAATATTACAAGTAATATATTTCCTTGGAATTGAAAAATTGCTTTTATTATAGTGTGTACATGAACAACAATAATATTAATTTTAATAACATGTTAAAATTTTATGATAAATATTTCCTCATGCCACTTTATATTTATAACAAAATTTATATAATAGTACACATGATCTTTTTTCTATTTGAATGTATTCATATTCTTTATATTAAAGATATCATGGGTTTTTCAAAATTATATATTTCTTATGTTTAATATATATATATATGTATATATATATGTCTACGTAATATTTTTTTTTATTTATATGTACTATTATAATTTCATACAGTAATCAATTTATTTGAATCAATTCATCTTCATTATTTATACAAGACATAAAAAAAAAAAAAAAATAAAATAATATAAAAAATAATTTATTTTTCAATAAATAAATATAATTAAATATTTAAGTTATAATTATTTCTTTAATCTTAAACTTTTATAATATATACTTTGAATACATATTCCAAATTTATGTAAAATATAAAAGTACACTTTGTTATTTTTTTTTAATCATCACTTTCTTTTTTCATAATTTATTTACATCCTCTTTAAAAAATATAAATTTTATTGTATTTTTTATGCGCTAAATTTCGTTTTTCTTCAAAAAAAAAAAATAATTTTTAATTAAATGTATGCATGAAATAATTCTTGTTTGATATTTTATTTCAATAATAATATATATTTTTTTTTAATTATTTATTACATGTAAAAAAAAAAAAATATAAAATAAATAAAAAAATATAAAAAAATATAAAAATAAATATGTATATAATATATATAATATTTATAATTAATTGAAAGAGGTCTTATATCTTTTATAATTTTTTTCATTTTTAAAATATATTTTATTACATATGTATACAAAGAAATAATATATTTATTCATTATATTGCTATATATATATTTAAAGAATTATTCTGAAACAAAATTTTAAAATATATGAAAAATCAATTATATATTCACATATATATATTATTATATATAATATATAATATTATATATAAGTTTTTTTTTTTTTTTTTTTTATTTAAAAAATTTAATTATTCCATTTACTCATATTTTTTAATTATAATTTTAGTCAATATATTTATTTAAATATAATATACTATAAAAAAAAAACAGAACAAAAAAAAAAAAAAAAAAAAAAAAAAAAAAAAACAAGTATGAGATAAATTATTTTAAAATGTATCCTTAAAAAAATATATATATATATATATATATTTTTTTTTTTTATATATATAATTTAATTAGATTCAAGAAAAAATATAATAACAATAGAATTTATAGTTATTATAAATTTTCCTTAATGATTTTATAGTGAAAAAAAAAAAAAATTGTAAAAATATAAAGCTTCCTATTTGTATAATGTATTATTATACAGATTAAATCAATCATCTTAATAATTTTTATCCTCCAATAAAAATATATTTTAAGTAAATAAAAATATTTAATTATCATATGAAAAATAAAAATAAATTTTTTTCTTAATTTTTTTTTATATTGATATTGTTTTGTTAATTATACATATGTATAAATATATATATATATATAATATTTTGTTTCCTTCTATTGTTACCTATATACATTTTACCTTAAAAAATACAAACAAACAAACATACATATATATATATATATATATGACATCATAATATTACAAAAATGTCTTTTTCAAGTATGAAATTAATTTTAAGAACCATTACATATATAGTTTTGCTATTACTCCATTACGTAAGACAACTATAATATAAAAACAAAGTTCTATGTGCATTATATATATGAATATATCATTATATATTTTTTTAATTTTTATTTTTTTATTTTTTATTTTTTAATTTTTAATTTTTTTTTTTTTATTTTTATTATTTTTTTTTTTTTTTTGTAGGACACCTTTAAAAAATTATATATAAAAAATAATTGCCAAAAAATATACACAAAAATAACATATAGTAGATCCTTAGCAGAATATGATACATTAGTAGTAATAAATCAACAGACAGCTAATAATAATTCGTCTTCTAATTCTAATAATAGTAATAATGAAACCAATGAAGGTCTATCTTTTTTTAATGAAATTTTGGGTACGGAACTAGCATTATATAATTCAAAATGGAATGAATCAAATAAAATTGATAAAATATGTACACATATTAAAAAATATAAATATGATATAATAAATACAGATTATAAGAAAGTTTTTACGAATGAAAAAAATATAATTCATAAATATATGAAAAATATTTTTGAAAACAAAAATGTAGATTGTAAATATTTTTTTGGAAAAATAAACAATTCTTTAGATAACCTAAAAAATAAAGTTATATATATATTCAGTAATAAAAATGTATTAATCCCTACAATATATTCAATCTTATTTAAAATAATTAATTCTATATTTACAATAATTACGGGAGCTATTACATCAGTAGTTCTTACTCAATTATTCTATTTAATTAAAAGCCTTTGGTCTGTTAACCCTCTATTATCTATATTCTTATTAACAATATCTTCAATATTTATTTTTATGATTGCTGTCATTGCACATGCTTTAAATTCTTAAAAAAAAAAAAAAAAAAAAAAAAATTCATACTTACAATTAAAAAATTTAGTGTATGTACATGTTATAATTATTAATAATGTATATACATATATATATATTTATATATAATTTTTTTTTTTTTTTTTTTTTTTAATTCATATAATTGATACAATTATGTGTGTGTAAAACATTTGTAAAAAAAATAAATGACTTTTTATAATATAAATTATATAACATAATAATAATAATATCATAAATTATTACTTTAACTTGCAGAATAGCTTAAACATTGAATTTTTATATTTATAATATGAATAAATTATAATGCATAATCCATTCATAATAATACAATGTAAATAATTTTTAATAATATATATAAACATTCAAATTCGTATGAGCATAACACACAATATCGATATTTCTTTTTTCACATTTTTTTAATAATCCACATACCAAAAAAAAAAAAAAAAAAAAAAAAAGAATAAAATAAAATAAAATAAAATACAAATTTTAAGAAAAAAAAAAAAAAAATGTTCTTTCTTTTTTTTTTAATTTATTCGTATTCCTTTTTTGTAAAAGGGATGTTTTTTGAAAGTTTTATTATAATTTACATGTTATATAATAAGTTATATTATTATATATTTTTTTCTATTAATGTATATATTTTTTAAGTACATATATATATATATATATATATATATATATATATATATATAATAAGTAAATATATTGCTACTTATATATATATATATTTTTTTTTCTTTAGTTAATATATATTATTATACATATTATAAAATTTAATTGAATTCTTAATTAATAATTATATGTGCACATAAATATTATTTTACATTGTATATAAGACTACAAACATATATAATCCATAAATATATATATGTGCTATATATATTCATATTTATTTACATAATCATAATACACATTTATGTTAATATTATTTCAGTTTATATATATGGAAATTATTATATTTTTTTATATTACATGAAAATATATAGATTTATAATTCCTCTTTAGAACCATTGAAATAAATTAATTATACATAAATATATACATATATATATTTAGCATAACGTATTTATACGACCGACAATTTTATTTTTAATTTTTTTTTTTCCTATCATTAATGTAACTAATATTTTTAATAAATATACATATATATAAATATATCTTATATAAATGTAATTTATACCAAACGATAAAAAAAAAAAAAAATTTTATATATTATATCTTATATATTATAACTTATTTTTTATCAATCAAGTAGGAATATTTAATATGCATGTATTTCCTATATTTTATTAAAAATATAATAGACAACCTTTAATAATACTATAAATCTTTCTATAATAATAATTTTTTATAATTCCATACAAAGCAAATTATACCAATATATGCTTTAAGAAAATTAAAACTAAGTTTTATACATTCCTTATTAAAGAAGATTATAAATGTTTTCTAGTATAATACAAATATACACTGGCATCTGCACCTTTAAATATATATATATATATATATATATATATATATATATATATTTATTTATTTATTTACTTATTTATATTTATACTATATATATTTTTTTTTAATTACATAACACATTGCATAAAATAAAAACATGTAAAATGAATATTTAACACTTTTTAAAAACAAACACCTTATTACGTTATTATTACTTTAACGTTATATATTTTATATTATATAAATAGGAAATAATAATTTAACATATTACATTTTATTTATATATTTTCTAATATTATACTATAAATGATAATATAAATCATTTAGATTTATTTTTTATTAGTTTTTTTTAATGAAAAGATCTGACTTTTGCATTTTTCATATAATTCATTATACTTCTGTTCATATTCTTCTAAAAAGGAAAAAATATAATTTCTTATATCATCAATTGATGGTTGCCTTTCGATTAATCCATAAAAAGATCTAGTATGTTCGGTTTCATTCATTGTAGCTATTCCAAAATCACTCATAAAATCAAACCACATTTTTGTATAACAATCCTCCGTCATTTTAAATTCTAACAATTCAAAACGATCGCTAATTGAATTCTTTGGAAAATATTTTAACAAATCTTTTATTAAATCATCTAATCCTTTTTTATTTACACCAAGTGTATGATTCCATAAATGAATTAGATTTTCTTTTGGTGGTACTTTTTTTAGTGAATTTAGTACATCAAATAATTGCTCTTTTGTCAACTGTATGGATATATCGTTATAATTTATATCAATTGTGGCATCATCATTTTCATTTTCATTTTGATTAGATTCAGAATTACCACTACAACAACTTTTGGGTTCACCAGTATTTCTTTTATTAGTATCTTTATTATTTACCTCATTTTCATTATCACATTTTTTTTTATTTTTAAAAAAGCTCTTTTTAAATTTTTCATTCTTAGGAGTTTTTACTTCAGTTAAATTTCTCGAATACTTATTAAAAGATTTTACATGTACTAAGCCATTATATTCATACGAATTCTATAAAAAAAAAAAAATATATATATATATATATATATATATAACATAATAAATATATATTGTATATTTTTGTAAATATATTAAATATTAATAATAAAATAAATATATAAATATATATATAAATAAATAAATAAATAAATATACAAATAAATAGATAAGCATTTAAAATTAATTATTCATTAACTTACATCTAGAAATACATTTAAAAAACCAATGACATATACCATTAAGCAAACATATCTTAAGAAATTGATAAATGCCTTTCCGTTGTTATACCCTTTAGAAGGATACACGATATTTTTGTTACAAAAATATTTATTCAACATGATATTTATTTTTTTTTTCTTCTTCTTTTATTATTTTAATTGGAATAATAATATTTAAACAAATAAATACAAATGCAAATAAAATAATATAATATAATATCTTTATTAATATATTTGAAAAAAAGAAAAAATACAAATAAATTTTTATACAAAACTATATTTATATTATAAATAATACTATTTTTTTGAAATAGAAAAACGAATAATAAAAATATAATATATAGAATTTTAAAAAAATAAAAATATACACGAAAACTTTTATATTATTAAAAAAATATTTTGTTATTATAATAAAATATATATATTTTTTACGTATGCTTTAATTTTTTTATATATATGCAAAAATAAAAATTTATATAAATATATAAAGATATATTTAATATATATATCATTTTAAAATGATATAAATTTTCTTTATTTAAAAGTTTTATAATAAATTATGTTTTAATTATTATTCAGTAATATCTATATAAAAAAAAAATATTTATAAAAAGTTACAGTTCTTATTTATTTATCTTAAAAATGGTAAATATATAACATTTGCATGTAAAAATATTTTTATTCATTCTACATATAATTTATTTTAAAAAAATTATTTTAAAACGTTTAAATATTTAAATCCATATTTATATTGGATAATTCAATTATTTTAAAAATATATATAAATGAAATATTCACTTTACAATTATATCAATTTAATTTTATTTTGCTTTTTTTTTTTTTTTTTTATTATATATTTCGAATGTAAAAATAAAAGTATTATAATAAATATATTTTTCTTATTTCATTTTTTTTTTTTTTTTTTTCATTTACGATCTATTTTTTAAATATTGTTAAAATTTAATATTGTATTCTTAATAGAATTCGTAGTTTATAAAATAAAAGTATATATAATAATGTTTTATCTTAAATGTATCAACCTATATAACATAATTTTTTTAATCCATAAAATCATAAATATAAATATTATTATATATATATATAATAAGATAAGACAGATATATCAAACAATCCTTTGTAATATACATTATATAATAAAAACAAATTAAAAAACTCAATGTTTTTTTTTTTTTTTTTCCTTTTTCATTTATCTAATTTAAAAATATAAATTATATTTTATAATAAAGTATATACATATAAATATAAATGTATACATTTTATTCATATATTTAAAATGGTCATAAATATATAAACATATGTATATATGTATGTATGTATTTCTTTAAAATATTTCAGTTTCTTGTAAAATACGATTAAAATGAAATAATAGTAAAATAAAAATACAAAAATAGAGATAATATATAATATATTATACTTTTATTCCATTATATATTAAGGAATATAAGAATAAGCTCATTTTACTTTACATAACGTTTTAAATTTTGATAAACTATAAAAGAATACATTTTTTTTTTCCCTTATCTTATACAAATAATAAAGAGAAATATATTATATGAAAATAAATAAATAAATAAATAAATAAATATATATATATATATATATATATATATATATATATATATATATATTGGTGTCATAAAAACAATTTTCCATTACATAAATGTATAACTAATATTAATTAAAACTAAGAAAGCCACTTATATCAATATAAGAGACAAAATGATAAAAAATGTGAAATAAAAAATAAAATAAATAATAATATATCAAATATAATAATATAATAATATAATTGTAGATAAATCAAAATTATGTTTCTTATAAAAAAAAAAAAAAAAAAAAAAGTATATTAAAATAATAATAGTAATATTATCAAAATATGTTATACAACTTATTTAACTATAACACAAATTATATATATATATATATATATGTGTATATTAAAAAAATTATGATAAATAAATTTAATACTAAAGAAATAATATAAAGTTAGGCAAATTTTGAATTTTTCATAATATATATATATAATCCTTGTGTAAATTCTTTACTTTTTTTTTTTTTTTCTATTTTAATTATATTCAAAAATATTTTATCTAATCAAGATTTATTCATTTATTCCGTTCTAATTCTTTTACATTATGAACGTTTAATCTCGTGTCTTTCTTAGAATATTCTTTTACTTCATTTTGACATTTTCTATTTTTAATATTTTCTTCTACTTTTTTCTCTGATGTTTCATTCTTATCATTTAGTCCTTTCTTCATTTCTACATTTTTGTTTCGATTTATTAATATTGCTTTATTACATATAGTACTTTTTTTGAGCTTGTTCTCATATATTTTCTTCACTTCATCTATGAAAAAAGAATAATCTTTAAAGACACGGAATCTTTTCACCTTCAATGTTGGTGTAAGATAATTATATGTATCCCAAACTTTTGAAGTTAAATATATATGATTAATAACATTGTATCTGTTCATATTTGTTTCTTTGTAAACGTCCATCATTTTCCCTTTAACATAATCAAGAAAAACTGTTTCATTCATGGTATCATCAGTTAATGCATTTAAATAATTTTCTTCATTTATTCCAGTGCTTTCTAGCATATTATTATTTTTTAAAGATTTAAAAAATAAACTTTTATCCATCGAAATAATGGCCAGTGGTCCATCCATAGAATCATCTCCATAAGCAACACAATAATTTATAAATGAAATTTGTGAATATAAATTATTCAACTTATCTGTTTCTATGTATTCCCCATGTGATAATTTTATTAATCCCTTGGATCTATCCAAAAATTTTAACGAGCCATTTTTATTAATTTATACAATATCTCCTGTTTTAAAATAACCATCATGAGTAAAAGCATTCTTTGTTAGTTCCTTTTCTAAAAAGTATCCACAAAATACTGAATCACTTTTAACCAGCAATTCTCCTTTAGGTAATGTATCAGTAGCTTTATAAGTTTCCCATGTTTTCACTTTATATTTTGTTGTAGGAGATATAGGTCCTCCCACACTATCAGTGTCAAAATCGTTGTGGTTTTGTACAAATATAGCTCCATTAGTTTCTGTTAAACCATATACTTGATACGTATTCACATTTAATAATACACTTAATTCGCGTGCAATTTGAGCTGATAATTTCCCACCCCCATTTATTATAACTTCCAAATTAGGATTTATTTTCTCTTTAATTCTACAAGAAACACCAACAATTTTATCAAGAAAATTACTAGATGTTATATCATAACTAGGTGATTTACCTAATGATAAAACACCTTTCACCATACATCTTTTCAGAAATGGTAAATTATCTATTTCATTCATAATGCTTGTATACATTCTTGAAAATATTTTAGGTACCCCTGCTATTATATTTCCTTTGGTGTTGTAAATGTCCTCAGAAAAATAATTTATATCTTTACTCCATATATCTATTCTAATGCCTTTCATAAAAGAAAGGTAAACAAGAATTCTTTCATATACATGAGAAATAGGTAAATACGATAAATGCGATTTGGGAGAATATTTTACTAGTATACTATTATCACAAAGTGGTATTACTGTATTGAAAAAATTTTTATTACTTAACATAACCCCTTTTGGTTTTCCAGACGTTCCAGATGTATAAACAATTGACGTAATGAAATCTGGATCTTCATTTTTAATACGCATATACGGTATGCCTTTTTTTTTTTATCATATCATCAAATAATATAATATTTATCCCAGTATGATGGACTCTCTTTTTTAAGTCATTAATTTTTTCTATTTTTTCATTATCATATGACAAAGAAACCAATTTATTATCTTCCTTTTTATTAAAGAATTCTTTATTATTATTATTTCTACTATTATTACAATTATTTTTTTCATTCTCTTCTTCCAAATTTATATTTATGTTTTTAGTTTTAATTAAAGTATCTAATATTATAACATTTTTCAAATAAGGTAAATCTTTCTTACGTTCCAATATGCCTTCAACCAAATCTAAATCTACACATATCCATTCTAACTTGGTTTCATTTAATATACCTACAATTACATCTATACTAAATTTCGAATGCAATACTAATGTGGTAACGCCACTAATCATAGATCCCAAATCAGAAACTAGCCAATTAATGGAATTACTTCCATACAAACCTAATAACTTAAACTTACCATCATTTCGTATTTCCTTATATGATTGACTTTCAATACCTTTCCCTTCATAAGTACATAAATTGTGACTAAAGGATAATACCTTTTTAAAAAAATCTGAATATGTAATGTAATTTATTGGTTTACCATGAGAATGTTCTACTATTGCAATTTTATTATAATTTAATCCATATTTAGATAACAATATCTTTATAATATGTTTATAAACATATAAAGAAGCTTTATTCTTATGATCTTTTATACAATATACACTTGATTCGTCTTTATTTACTGGATCCTCACATATTTCTGCGTATATATTATCTACAAAACTAATTTGACTAAAGCATGGTAACAAATAAAATAAATTAATAAATATGCTACACATAATGTATACAATACGCATTTTTTTTTTTTATAACATAAATATGATAAGCTATAAATATATAAATATATAAATAAATAAATACAACAGTTTTTATTATATTATGTTAATATATATTTATAAAAATAAATAAATAATTCAAATAATATAATTATTTCATATACTTAAGCAACATATGTTCAACGTTTTATTATATCTTTTGATATTATTTAATTATAATAACAAATGCAACACCTAAATAATGTGTTTGATATTGATATATAATCTTATAATATATATGATGTAAAAAAAATAAAAAATATATATTAATATTATTATATACTGTATGAAAGCACACATACTTATTACTAACATATGATATTTTATAATAACAGTATAAATGGTAACATATTCAACTTTTTTTTATTAATATTGCAAGTTCTAAACCGAAATTTACAATATATTCATATATTAATTATATAATATATTTTAAAAATATAAATTTTGATGCATTTATTTTTTTTGTTTTTGTCATAATGAAAATAATAATAATAATAATAATAATAATAATGTATTTACTTTTTTAATTATAAAAAAGAAATTGATATATTACTTATATATTCAATTTTATATGGTGTCCTTATATTTATAATAAATTTTGGGAACCACGTGGTTCTCAATATATATGCGCTAAATTATAACATATACACATATATATATATATATAATATAATTATATTACGTTTATCAAAACATATTAATATTATTGTTAAAATTTAAAAAATATCGTGAATTTCCCATTTTTTATTTTATTTTTTTCTTTTTTTTGTAATAAATTTAAAATATAATATTTATTTTTAAAAAATATTTTTTTCAGCATCCTACTATTATTATCGTACAATTTTTATATTTTATCGGTCCCTATCGCATTTAATATATTTAAAAAGTATTAATAATTATTACTTTTAAAATATTTATATAAAATGTTATTTTCCTTTTCAATAAATATTTTTCATTCTAATATTTAAAAAATGATTACATCATACAACATTTTTTGTGTTATATATATATATATATATATATTTATACATATATTTTTTTATTTATTATAATATAAAAAATGGTACTTCAAAAAAAATTTACAAATATAACGAAATGAAACAACTTAAAAAATATATAATTACAACGAATATATAATATACATTCATTTTCAGAAATTATTTAAGAAAGAAAAAAAAAAAAAAAGATCACCATATATACATATGAACAAATTATTCCCCATCTTGCCAATATGGAAATATTTCACTAACAATATCCACATATCTTTTTTGTGCATCTTCTCTATTTAAATTTTCCACAGATTTCCAAGCTTCATATTTTTTTCTATCAATATATTTATGTGCGCTTGGTTCCTTTATATTACAATTACCTATGGTGCTCTGCTTATAATATTTATATAAATCTAACTTAAGTTCATTGGGCAAATTTATAGTTCTAGGTAATCCGTTGATAAAGGAAACACATTCTTCAAATACTTGTGCCATTTTGTATTATATCTTTTTCTTCAAATTTATTATCTAAAAATGTAATAATATATATATATATATATATATATATATATATATATTATTAATACAATTCATATAAATATTATAACAATTTTTATAATGAATAAATACATATAATTTACCTTTATACTAATAGTTGTATACCTTTTATTTTAGAAATGAAGAAAATAAAAAAAAAAAACACAATGTACCTATATAATTTATATTAAAGAATAATAATGTTTTCAGAAAATAATTACTCTATAATTTTATGCCGTTATAAGAAAAAAAAAAAAAAAAAAAAAGTTTTAAAAAGTTTTTTATTTCTTTTTACCTTTCAACAACAATATTATATTATTCAGTTATTATTTAGAGTCATAAAAATATTTTAATATTGCAACCGTTAAAAAAAAAATTATATTAATTATAAAAAAGTAAAAAAAAAAAATAAAATAATCTTTTTTTTTAATGTACATTTTTTATATTATAATAAATTCCTTAAAAACGATTGCTATAATAATAATAGATGTGAGAAAATTTAAACACTCTAAAAAGAAAATAAAAAGAAATATCCTTTTTTTTTTTTTTTTTTTCATATATATAATTAATACAAAAAATTATTACATAAAATATTGCATGCATATTTTTGATACCTTTTCAATATCATATTATATATATATATTATTATATTCTTTTTATTGTTTATATATTATATTATTTTATGATTTATTTCTTCAATAAATATATTTTTACATTTTAAGAAAAGTGTTCATATAACCAATTACATTGTGACAATATTTTCAAAATTCTTATTTTTTGCAACCAATAATTTATTTTTTCATATTATATAAAAAAAATATTTATTATGAAAAATATATATATCCATAATAGTAATCATACAATTGTAATATTATTCATTTCAACATTAATGTCAATATATATTTTTTAAAAGTAAAATTGTTTAATTTTTTTTTTTTTTTGTTTTGTACATAAATTGCAACCAATTCGAAAATATAATGAACTCTTAAAATATAATATTATATATTTCCCACTTGTATTTATTTAATATTTATAAAATAGTACACAGAAAAAGCATTTTACAATATCTTTTATGAAAAATTGTATTTATATTTAACAAAAATAATAAAAATAGCTGTATATATATATATATATATATATATTAATATATACATTTATAGATATATATATTTTTTTTTTTGTTGTTGTTTCCATTATCATTTAAAGAAGGAAAACCCTTAATTTATTATATTATATACATTTATATTTATATTTATTTATTTCCTGAACTATCTATTTTAATTTATTAATAATTGTACAGATATTATACTTAAAATTATTACAAAAATTAATCCAAATGAATGTACTTAATAATGTAATTATTTTTTCTTTTTTTAAATATATTTTTTATAAGATACTCATTTACAGCTATTCAAATATACTTCAATTTTAAATATATTAACAAATACATACATATATATAATATATATAAATTACAAAAATAAAAAAAACATACCAACTTAACTCCTTATAAAACCAAATACATATATATATATATATATATAATTCTTCATTCATATTAATTAATATATACCAATATTATATTACTTGTACACATATGTAGTTTCGAATTGAATTATATTTTTAATTTACATTATATTATATAAATAAGGAGAACATATTTAAAAAAAAAAAAAAAAAGAAAATTACCTACATTAAACCATTTTTTCTAAAACATAATATTATATATATATATAATTTATATATATTTATTCATAATTTATTTTTGTCCTATATTTATTATGCTTAAAAAAACACATTTATGAAAAGAACTTTTCAATAAAAAAAAAAAAAAAAAATATATTTCACATATCTTTTCTTAACTTCATACATTTATTAAAATATTACCAAATTGTATAAAAAATATTTCATACAATACTTAAAAAAAAAAAAAAAATTATATAAAATAAAATAAAAAATTATAATTTTTTTATATACATTCCTTTTATAATTTTATAAAAACAAAATAAAATAAATTACATGAATATTTTATAAAAATAAAAAATAAAAATCTATATCATATATAAAATTTTAAAAAAAATTCCACAATAAAAATGTATTTTTCTATATATATAATAATATAAAAGAACACATAATTGTTTTTTTTTTTTTTTTTTTTTTTTTTTTTTTTAAATTGTGGTACACAAATTCATATATATATATATATATATATATATAATATATACGTGTGTGCACATGACAAAAGCATATAAATATAAATATAAATTTAAAATATATATTTAAAAACTATTTTAATTTTATAAAAGAACACAAAAATCTTAAATAAAAGAAAAAATTATAATATACTCTTCTTCAGTCTGATAAGCAAAACAAAATGTAAATATTATATGTTCAAACACATATTTAGCATATTATATATATATTTACCTAACGATTATCTTCCTCCGTGCTCGATTAAGCTATATAACATTACAGCATGAAAGCCTCAAATATTTCATTTCTTTTTATTCATATGTATACTTATTATAATATTTGATATTTTCACAAAAAAATTTTTAGATACCTTTGAATATATTTATGAAAGTAAAATGTATATATATATACATATATATATAATATATTATGATATATATGTAAATATTTTTTCTTTCCAAATTTTACCACCTTATAATATTTTATTATTTTATCTTAAATGTATATATATATATATATATATTAATTTATTTATTATTTTATTTCATTATAGAAGAAATTTTATTTTATTTAAATAAATTTAATATATTTATCATATTCTTTATCATGAAGATCTTATGATACTCAAGGAAAAAGAAAAAAAGAAAAAAAGAAAAAAAGAAAAAAAGAAAAAAAGAAACGCCTTTAATATTTTCCTATATATTTATATTTTAATAAAATGAATAAATAAAATAAAAGTTCCTTATTCTTATCAATTATATACACTTAAAAAAAAAAAAAAAAAAAAAAACAATATTTTTTTTGAATGTTTTATATTTCATTTTATTTATTAATCAATCGTACTATTACAAGTTTAATATACAATATTTTTCTTGTTAATATTTAAGAATGTGTAATTATTTAACACATTTCAAAAAAAAAAAAAAAAAAAAGGAATACATTATATAGAAAAGTTCATCAATATATAAATATGTATATAAATACATATAAATATATATTAACATAAATAAATACATATATATATATATATATATATATATCTATTTAATATTATATTAGTGAGAACATAGTCATAATTAAAGAACATGCTATATTAAAAACGTACAAACTGTTTAGAAAAAACAATATTATATTATAAAAAAAAATAACACACAGACATAAGAATAAATATAAAACGAACAAACATAATACTTCATTAGTTCACACAAGAATAGTTTATAATCAAAATAAAATACATATATAAACTACTTTCTTTTCCATATTTCCTTTTTTTTTTTTTTTTTTTTTTTCCATTGCTCATTTTTTATATTAATATATATATATATATATATATATATATATATATATAATATATGTGCAATGTATTATTATATTTTATTCTGTACTTTCTTTTGGTGTATTATTTTTTTTTTCAATATATTTTTCGAACGATTCCTTAAATTGCTTTATATAATTATGATATATTTTCTTCTTCGTATCATCAGCAAATTTCATATAGGAATTAATTAAGTCTTTTATATCCTCTATTTTTTTTTCATTATTAAGAAGAGTATAAAAATCATTATAATATTTAAAGTCGCAAGATGATATTTCTTTTAAGCTACTAGTTTTAAAAAGCCTCAATGATTTTTCATCGATTTTTAACTCCTCTAAAATTTCCTTAACATCCAATTTACCATTTTTATAATTCCTTACGAAATTATTTACATATAATAATATGGAATTTATAATATCAACCATCCCATCCCTATTGATTCTAACAACATGATTCCATATACTGATAAGGTCATTTCGTGGGGTATCGTCGTTTAAACCTCTAAGAACAGCATTTAATTCCTCTCTACTTAAATTTCTTGAAAGGTCATTATAATCAACAACTCTATGCAATGAAGGATAATCTTTATACGAGTTATCTTTTATGTTTTGCATAATCCTATTAAATATGGAATCTATACCATTCCATATATCTTCAGCTTTATCAGAATTCCCATTGTTAGTACTATTATGATTATAATGAGACTCATCATAAGCATCATCATCATTGTAGTTCATTCTTCTTCTTTTAGCACTCGTAATTCTAACACTGGGTAATACATGATGTAAACTCTGATTTGGCCACACTGCTCTAGGAACTACCCTTGAATTCATTATGTGAATAACCATAACCTAAAAAAAAAAAAATAAATAAAAAAAAAAAAAAAATAGAGAAATAAAGAAATAGAGAAATAAAGAAATATAGAAATAGAGAAATAGAGAAAAATTTGTCAATAAAAATGAAATTAATATAATTAGCATAATATATACATATATATATATATATATATATAATTAGTTTGTTTTCCTCTTTTTTTAATTTTCTATTTATTTTTCAATTTACACAAAATTCAGCACATAAGACTCCTAAAATAATAACCAAGATATATTTTAGAACAAAATGATTTAAATCGTTCTCTTCTTCCATTTTATTCCTCCTTGCTTCCTCTACTTTTTTTTTTTTTTTTTTTTTATTTATTCTCAAAAGTAAAATATGTTATATAAAACCCTGTCCTATATATAGTTAAAAATTTTGTCTACCTAGAACTAAGAGAAACAAAAAAAAAAAAAAAAAAAAAAAATATACATATATATATTTGTATATATAAATATATATATTATATAATATAACTACATTTATATAAATTATTAGATATATTATTTAAATGTTATAAAATATACATATATATATATATATATATAATGAAATATAAATATTTAGAATATATATTAATCTAATATTACGAACGGCATGTTTTCACTATATTCATTCGACATTCATTTTATTTATCTTTTTCTTTATATATTAACACAATATAGTGATTTAACAAAACGCATTTTTCAAAAAATTATATATTTTTTTCTTTCTTTGTATTTTATAATATAAATATATTCTAAAAATCTTCTATGCACATAAATATATATAAGAATAGAAAATACATTAATTCCATATAAAACGTTACTTCATCAAAATGTGAGTAAACTATTGAGAAATAATATATATAAATAAAAAAAATAAAAATTTTCTCATGCATGCTTATAATATATATGTATATATATATATATTAATATATAACATATAATACAAATTTATATATTAAATTTCTTTATATATTTATTATATAGTATACATAAAAATAAAACATACATACAAATTAATGAACATATATATATATATATATATATATATATGTATTCTCATATTATGATACTTGCTACATTTTACTCTACAAATATAGTTTTTATATTTAATGATATATGTATGATTTTATATAAAATATTTATATGTATTCAATACATATATGTGTAAGTATATATTATAATTTTCTTTATATTATTTCATATTAATAATTTTTCATTTCTTTTTATTATCTTTTTCTAAAGAGTATCAAAAATAAACATAATATAAATTTTATAGTTATTTACTCATATTTTATATAATATGAATTGGTAACATTACATATAATACATATATTTATATATATATATATATATATATATATATATATATACATATAGTTATATATATTTCTTATCTATACCTTAAGTGAATATTCTATATAAAACTTTATTATATTTAAATCAAGAAAAAGTCAGAAATTACTTTAATAATATCTTTTTTTTAATACACACAAATATATGAAAGTATAATTTTTGTTTAAGTTTTACTTTTAATATGATTAAAAGAAAAAAAGAAAAAAACATAAAAGATTATATATTTTTTATAAAATAAAAAATTTATAAAAAAAAAAAAATTTTAATATAAAAATATTTATTATAAAATTATTTTATATAAAAATATCACGTGCAAATATTCATATATATAATAATAATAATAATTATTATTATTATTATAAACATATATACATATTATTATTAATTTTTGTGATTACTTTATTTTGCATTTATATAAACGTATTAATAAAAATAAATTATAATATATATATATATATATATTATATATGTATATATACATGTGTACTTCTATTAAATATTTTAAGTAGCTATTTTATTTTAAAAATATAATATAATATATATATATATATATAAATTTTTTTTATCTTAGTTTCCTAAAATATATAAAACTTTGTCTTAATAAACTACAACATATCAACATCATAAAATTCAGGATATAATAAATATAAATATTTTCCTTAATTCATTTAATAATAGAGTTTGAATATTTTATTAAATTAAACTTATTTAAGATTTTTTTCATTATTATCCTCAATATATTTACAGTACACCTTTTTTCGCAAAAAAAAAATTAAATAACTACATGTCTTAAAAGACGTACATATAAAAGAACCCTAATAAGTGACATTATATATATATATATATATATATATAATTAATTATTTTTTTTTCTTTTCATATTTAAATTTTTTTATATTCTTTCTTTTATATTTAAAATTATTTATTTATTTATTTATTTTTTTTTTTAAAAGGTGCTAATATATATAAGTGCTTTTTCAATGAATATATGAATAATATATTTTATTTATTTATTATTTTAACTTTAAATTTTTTTTTTTTTTTTAAATCATAATTTTCTTTTTTTTGCAAAATTATAATAATATTATAAAATTTTATATCATAATAAAAAAAAGAAATAAAGGGAAAATTGTTTTATATTAAGATATCAATAAAATTTAAAACACCATGATATTATCCTATATTCGATTTTAAAAAAAATTAACAATATTATATATTAAGTATTCCTTTCATATTTTAATAAAAATAGAAAAGAAAAATAATTAATAAAATTATATATATAAATATATATATATATATATATATATATTTATATAAGGAAATTTCAATTTTAATTATATCACCTTTTAATACGTATTCGAAAAAAACATTTTATGTATAGGGCGGTTCTATGAAGAAAACATATAAAAATTTTATTTTTTCAGACATATATATACAAAACGCAAAAAAAAAATAAAATAAATATATATAAATAATTTTTAAATATTCATTTAAAAAATAGTAATTTCATTTTATAAATATAAATTAAAATATATATATATATAAGCACAAATTAAATAAATAAATAGATAAAAGAAGGAAAGTAATAAAAAAGTAAATATTTTTTATCTGTTATTCAAAAAATAAATTATGTTCTCACAATTTGATAGCAAAAACAACAAATACATATAAAATAATATATTTTTTTTTTTTTATTTTTTTTTTCAAATCTGTATATATATAAATATAAAATTATATAAATTTTTATTTTCTCGATGAATTTGAAAATATAGTTTATTAACACTCAAAAATATATACATTCCTGTTCCTATTTTATCATTAAATATATATATATATATATATATATATATATACATATATTTATTTATTTACCACTCTCATAATTATTTTCAGGAAATTATTTGTTTTCGAAAAGTCATGAATATATAAATATTTAATTCAACCATTAAGAGATCGATTTCAAAAATTACTAAAATTAATTTATATAAAACAAAGGAATCATTTAAAATAAATAAATTAACAAATCCTAAATTAAATCATAATATATGTATTTTATGTAGTTATTAATAATATGTTAAAAATTATTATCGCTATTGTAACATCTTTATCGAAATATTTATGCTTGTAAAATAATTCAAAATAATAATAATAAGAAGAAAAACAAAGACATAAATAAAAAAAAAAAAAAAATTAATATACAAGTAAAAAAGTATACAAACAAATAAAAATATAAACAAATATATATATATATATATATATATATTTATTTATTTATTTATTTATTGATATATATATAATTGTTTGCAAAAAATATCATGTTTCCCACACATAACACAATATTTATAATTAATCAGTCACCTTCACTTTATGCTCATTATTATTCCTTCATAACGTAGATTTATTATCCTCATTTCTACTATAACTTTCTTTTAATATATTCATTTTCTGTTTTATCATTTGTTTATTATATACAGAAATTTCACCTTCTAAGTTTTCACTCATAATTCCTTTTTCTTTTAATTCTTTTGGAAATGATCCTTTTCTCATTTTATCATTTTTTATTATCTCTCCATTTTGTGTTTCGGTTATACATTTTTCAAACCATTTTCTTATTTTCATTTTTTCCTCCTCATCTTCAGTATCCGCCTTTTCATATATATTTTCATCATCTGCTTCACAAATAGAAATTTTTTTTTCCTCTTCATCATTCAAATCATATATCTTATCATACTCCATATGTTCCATTTCTGATTTTGTAAAATATCCATTGTTCCGCTCACTTTCTTCATTAAAACTTGTATCTAATATTGCCATAAATATATTCATTAGCAACGCTATTTTTAATATTTTCTCTTTCAAATAATTTTCTAATTCTATACTATATATTTCATCACTAAAATCAATTGCATGCATTTCATATCTTTCTAATAAATCATTAAACCAGTATTCATGCTCCCATTCCCCAATATTATTTATAATTTTTGATATCCATTCCTTCCATATTTTTTTTTCTTCTTCAACAAATTTTGTAATATTGTATTTATATGGCATTATACCTTTCATATGATTATTTCTTTCTTCATTCCAATCATTCCACAAATTAATAAACCATTCCTCTGTTTCCCATTCATAAATTAATTCCTTATTTCTTTCTTTCATATTATATAACAAAAATTTATGTTTCTCCAACATTTTATTTAACATCTTATCTAAATATTCATATGAATCATCAGTCGTTTTATTTTCTATCCATAAATTTGTATAATACATATTTCCATTTTTCAATAAATCAAAGCAAATATCAAAATATTCATCCTTTCTTCTATAGTCATTTCCTTCTTCATAGGTATTTTCCATATCATTATAATACATATAATTATTCATATAATCATTATTGTTGTTATCCTCTTTAATAATATCATAATTGAATATTTCCTTTTCTGTATTTATTTTATTTATCTTTCCACTTATTTCATTTCCACTTATTTTATCTCCACTTTTTTTTCTATTCCTTTTATAATATTCACTATAAACATCCATGTATTTTTTCCTCCTATTCCTTACATACTCATAAGCGTAATTATCTTCATCATTTTCATTCCTTGCAATTTTTAACCAATCCCTTTCATTATCTTCATCTATCCATTTTAATTGAATATCTTCCCAATGCTTTTTTGATATTTTTTTCTCAACATCTCTTAATGGCTTGCTTATCATATTTTTATATTCTTCATCATCTTCTTCATTTATTATTGATCTGAAATATCTATTTTCTTCAATTATCCATTCTTTCTTCAAATCTTTATACCATTTTTTCATTTTTAATTTTTCTATTTCTTCTTTTTGATCATTTAATAGGATACTTGTTTTCATATCATCCATATATAATTCGTTACCCTCCAAAATTTCTTGCTCTCTCAACTCATCCACACAAGTATCCAAAAATATTTCCTTACATTCCAAATATTCCTCCTTTTTGTGTTCCTCAATTATCATCATATATATTTTTATCCATATGATACATATTAATTTTTTCTTTCTATATTCTTTTAAATATTCCAAATATTCTTCATTTTCTTCCATCTCTATTAAATTTATACATCCATCTAATTCAATAACTCCTTTTCTTTCAATTTCTTCTAATAATGTATCAAACCATTTTTTTATAACATTTGATTCTATATGATATAAATTTTTTGCAATCCATTTTCTCCATATAATTTTTTGCCTTTGTAACAGCGGATTTTTAACATCCTCTCTTAAACTCATCAACAATTCTAAATAAGCCTTTCTCATATATTTATGCTCTTCATTTTTCCAATTCTCTTTCAATACAATAAACCATTTTTCTTTTTTCCATTTTTCTAACATATATCTGTGTCCTTCTATCCATTTGTTCCACAAATCGTTTTGTCTTTCTATTACATCCATATTCAAATGTTTATATTCTAGTTCTCCTACCATCAACATGTTATTTATAATATGGGAATATTCCTTGTTTTCCATAGTTCCAAATTCTTCTAAGCATATATCTAAAAAGTCTCCTTTATTCATTTCCCATTCATCATTTTTGCAGTCATTCAAAACTTCCATATGTATTTCGATGATAGTTTTCCATTTTATTTTTTTTTTATCATACAAATCATTTGAATAATCTTCCAACATATTTAATTCTATCATTCTATTTATATCTTCATTTATTTCGTCTGTTTTTAAATTTTTTTTATCTATTGCAATACGTAACCAATCTCTCTCGTTATCTTCATCAATCCATTTTATATACATATCTTTCCAATGTTTTAATGACACACTTTTTTCTAATTCTACAATGGATTTATTCAACAAATCATCCTCATACATTTCATCCTTTTTCATTAAATCCATGGCATCTATATATTTATCTTCTTCTTTTATCCATTCTTTCTTTAAGTCCTTATACCATTCTTCATTTTTCCATTTTTTTTTTTTGTAATCTTCTACCTTATCACATATACGAAATCCCTTTTTCATTTCATCAACTATTGTTATCATTCTTTCATTTTCTTCAGAATATTCTTCCTTTTTTAACTCATCTATGCATGTATTTAAAAAGGACTCCTTACTTTTTTCTAATTCTTCATTTTTCTGTTCTTCCAAAACAGACATATATATTTTTATCCATAAAATTACTTCTAATTTTTTCCTCCTATATTTAAGGAAATCCTTATCCGATATATCTTTTTCTAAAGATAAAAATTTTTTTATAGCTTCGTCACTAATAATACCATTTTTGTCTATCTCATCCGATAACCGATTTAACCATATATTTATAATTTCTTCATTTATTTTGTAAGGATGTTTTGCAATCCATTTTTTCCAAATTATTTTTTGTCTCTGCGACATATTATATTTGTCACCCTTAAGACTAATTAATAATTCTTTGTATGTCTTTCTCATGTATTCATTTTGTTCCTCCACCCAATCATTTTTCAATTGAACAAACCAATTTTCTTTATTCCATTTTTCTAACATATAATTGTGTCTATCTTTCCACGTATTACAAAATGATTTGGTATATTCCACTATATCGTAATTATCCCTTACATTTGTTATATAATTATAATTTTCCTTATTTTTTTTATCTTCATTTTGTCCCTTTACCAATTCTTCTATACATATATTTAAAAAGTCCCCTTTATTATTATCCCACTCTTCCTTTTTACAATCATGTAATACCTCCAAATGTATTTCAATGATGGTTTTCCATTTCAATACCCTTTTACTCGACAAATAAATGCTCCTTTTTTCTATTTCATCAAAAACTTTTAATTGTTCACTATAAATATCATCCTCTTTAATTATTCTATGTTTCATTTTATCTTTAGGTTTTATATATTTCGTTTTTTTTAACAATTCATCTTCTAACACATATTCATCATAATTATCTTCATTAATCCATTTCACTTCTATATTTTTCCATTGTTCTTTTAATAAATCTTTCTGTATTTCCACTGTTGGTTTTTTAACAGATTCATGAAACTGTTCTTCATCGTCACTTTCTAAATTATATGACGAAACAAATTTATAATCTCTCCTAATCCAATCTTGTTGCATTTGCTTAAACCAATCTTCTCCTTTATACTTTTCAATTTCTTTCATTTCATCGCTTTCATATATATCTTTTTTCAAATCTTCTAACACTTCTTCTTCTATTTCTTTTTTCTTTTTTAATTCTTCCAAAGATGTATCAATAAATAACTTTTCACTTTCTATATCTTCTTCCTTTACATATTCCTCCAACATTGACATATATATTTTTATCCATAATATAACCACCAACACTTTCTTTTTATATTTTATAAATTCTTGGATTTTTTCTTCATCATATGCTTCTTCATATTGAGATAAAAAATTTCTTATGGCCTCATCAGATATGATTCCTTCCTTTTCTAGTTCTTCAAATAATTGATTAAACCATTTATCTATAACAAATTCTCTGACTCTATATGGATGTTTTGCAATCCATTTTCTCCAAATAATTTTTTGCCTTTGAGACATATGATATTTATCACCTCTTAAACTAATTAATAATTCTTTATAAGCTCTTTTCATATATTCATCTTCTTCATCTCTCCAACTCTCTTTTAATCTTAAAAACCATGCTTCTTCTTTCCATTTTTCTAACATATGTGCATGTCGTTCAACCCATCTATACCATATATCGCTTTGCTTATTCACCATATGTATATTTTCTATAACTTCTGGTTCATCAAATGATAAATCACTTGTTATTATATTTGTATCTGGTTTTTTTTCCTGATTTGAAAATTCGTAAATGCATATATTTAAAAAATCTCCTTTATTAAATTCCCATTCTGCTTTTCTTTGTTCTTCCAAAATTAACATATGTATTTCTATAATTGTTTTCCATAACCATTTCTTTCTTTCTAACAATTTAATTTTATAAGGCTCCTCTATAATATCAATTTTTGTTGGAACATGAATTTTTTTTTTTAATTTTTCTATTTTTGTTTCTCTTATGCCTTGACGTAACTTTTCTAATTCTTCTATTCTTATATGCTCAGCAGAAGGAACCTTACTTCTCACTTTAATTTTTTCTTTTACTTTCACTGGTATCATTTGTTTTTTCTATAATAGAAAAAGAAATATATATTAATTTTTAAAATAATGCACATATATACAAAAACATAGATAATATATAAATGTTCGTTCACTTATACAATTTACATTTTTTTTTTTCAATTTTTTTTTCTTTTTTTTTTTTTTTTTTTTGGGGTTTACTTTTTGCATTATATTCAGTATAATGGAAATTAGTACAATTACCAAACCTATAGGGATAAATACAAAATATGGCATTATCTGTGAAGGAGGATTATTAATAGGAGTAATTTTAGGCAAAACTGAATCTGGTAGGACTCTAATGTTATTATGGGGAATGCGTATTTCCATAGGATATCTAACGCTTTCTCCTGAAGATGTAATACTTGAATCTCCCATTGTAAGCAAATTCAAAATAAAATTTTTAAATATATCTAAAATAATAAAGATAAATAAATTTATATATATTTTATAGTAAACACATTTAAATAAAAATTTAAGTAATTAATATAATACATATTTCACTTTTTTAATATAATATAAAAAAAACGATTATAATAATAATTATATATATATATATATTTATTTATATTTATTTATTTATTATTCATACCAAGACTCAATCTAGGAAGTATTAGAGAATTTTCAGATGTTAATGTATCCAATCTTAAATTGAACAATGAGGGAAAACCAGAATAGTCATGTACTTTAAGATTTGCTTTTGTATAAATTCTATCGCTATGATCATTAGGTTTTCCCGTATCACCATTATCACCCCCTTCTCTTTTATCTTCATCACTATCTTCAACAACATCTGGATCTTCTTCAGTAGAACCATTGTCATCCTCATTTTTAGGTTGATCTGAATCCTTTTCTTGATCCTTTTCTTTTTGACACTCTATTAATTTAAATAATGTGGAAAGATTTCTCAACGTACAACCACTGTCTATATGATATGGACTCTTAAATTTATTAGGACCATGTATATCATAATCAAATTTAGTAGTAATTTCGTTTTGTTTCTTAATAACCCATTCATTAAAATCCCAACAAGATTGCGTATGATCACCAGAATTCATTGCTTCAATTCTTTTTTTATCCCTTTCATAACAATAATCTTCTAACATTTTTCTTCTGATTCTTTGAACCCTTTGATAAAAGGGATAAATTCTTTTACATTTATTTTGAGATTCTTCAAGCAACGTATCTTTTAAATATTTTTCAATATGTGTGTTCCATGAATTTTGTCTAGCATATTTAGGAATAGTTAGAATATCACTTGTAATAAACAGTTCTTGTACGTCATCTAACTCATAGTTTAAATCGCTACATTCTTTTTTATGATTATCAGATTTGATTACATCTTTTAATCTCTCTAGAACATAATTTTTTAATCTTTTGAAAAAAAGAAAAAAAAATATAGAATACGTGGAAGGATTTATCCTTTTTTTATAATTTGGATTATCTTTCTTAACCTTCATTTAGTAGATAATAATAATATATTTTTAATTTTTTATATTTATAAATTGATAATACAGATGATAATAATTTTATATAATATACATTTTAATGATAAGTATTATACTTATTCAAAAATATCTCCTAGTAATACATATAACTAACGAATAAAATATTGAAATTATATATATATATATAAAAGAATGAATACACATATATTTATATATTGAACTTTACCTTTGTAAATATTATATTTAAGAATAACATATATATAATATATATATATATATTTTTTTTTAATGCAGTTAAACAAATAATGCTTTAATATTTAATATTTTATTCATATTTAAAAAGGAAATAAAAATATTTTATAAATAGGTACATATGGAAATTAATTTTTCAAGTTATATGGAGTTGTGAAACCATCAGTATAATTTGTATGATTTTTAAAATACAATTTATTTTAACACACGAATGAATTGATTATAATGATATGAAAATTATTTATTTTTTTATAATATATAAATATAAATATAAATATTTCATATATGACATATATAGAGATATATTATTTTAAGTTAATATATCATTACATATTTATTTTCTTTGTTTCCTTAAATTATAAGTATTTTTTAAAAATTTATTAAATTATATAGGTACTTAAAATACAACATATATTATATTTTCTACATATTATTATATACATGTTATGATTCCATGTACTTATAGCATTAAAAAAAAAAATTCATATGTCCTTTTTTTTTTTCTTTTTTTTCCCAATTTTTATGTTATGCATCATTAAGAAGACCATATTTTGAACAAATTTTTTTTTGGTATCATTTTTTTTTCCCAATTTTTATGTTATGCATCATTAAGAAGACCATATTTTGAACAAATTTTTTTTTGGTATCATTTTTTTTTTATTTTTTTTGGATTATCTAATATATGTATTTCATGTATTCACTTATGTTACTGTTTCATATTTTTATATATATATATATTTTAAGATATATTTTTTTGTACACATAATAAAATAATAAACCTACCAAAAATTAACAAACAGATGAGAATATCATATTATTTCCATTTTATTTTTTTTTTTTTACAAACGTAAAAACAAACACAAAAAAAAAAATACCAATTGAATTTAAATACAAAATGATATAAATAATTTGTTCTTTTCACCATAAATACACTGAAGAATATTATATATATATATATATATATTATGCTTATTCAAAAAATATTATTATGTTTTTGTCATAAGAAAGAAATGTTCTTTTTTGATTTAAGCTACATAAATATAAAAAATTGACTTAAACTGGAAAAAATATCTACACATATATATATATATATATATATATTTTTAAATTATATCTTGGTAAATAATTCTTAAAAATATATAAAATAATATAAACATATGAATATATAAAATACTCTTTTCTTTTTTCTTTTTTTTTTTTTATAATAATCCGTATTTTTTTCGTACATAAAAAAGTACATATGAGCAAAAGGTAGTGTTTATATAGGTATCAATATAAAAATAAAAAAAATAATTTTTATCGATTATAAATATATAAATATATGTATATATTCCTATTATATATCAACGTAAATTAAAAAAAAAAAAAAAAAAAAATTAGAATACCATATAATTCTTATATAACATCAAAAAAATATTAGTATAAATAATTAAAATATAAGTCACACATATATATATATATATATATATATATATATATATATATATATATATAATTATAATCATTTAATTGAGATATCATTTACATGTATGTTGATTTATAAGCAATCCAAAAGAAAAAAATGAAAATCCTTTGAAATAAAACTTATATATATTGCATATATATATTTAAAAAAAAAAAAAAAATTTAAAAAAAGGATTTCAATATGATTCCTATAATTTTAATAACGTATATATATATATATATATATATATATATTTATATGTATAATTTTATTGATCCATACAAAAGTTATATAATTACTTGAATGTATTATACAAATAATTTATTCGCATTTACCATTTTTTCAGTATATTTTTGAAATAATTTCTTTTTTGTGTATACATTTTGTTCCTTCAAGATATATGTTAAATAACTATAAATAAATAACTAATTAGCAGATAAATAAAATAATTTTCAATTATGGTATGAACTTTTTTTGGGGTATAAAAAGTTAAACATTTAAAAATACCCAATGCTTTTATTATAATATTCACTTAAACAATTTATTATGAAATATATACATATATATATATATATATATATATATATATATTCATAATTAATAAAAGGGAAAACTATTAGTTTGGTAACAAAACAAAAAAAATAAAAAAATAAAAATAATACAAATATAATTTAATTTTTAAATAATTAATTCTACAATTTTATTGCATATATTTGAAATTATGTAAAACATTATTCATATATATATATATATAATATTGTAAAGAGGATTAAATATCCATTTTTTTTTTTTTTTTTTTTTTTTTTTAAATATATATATTTTCTTTTAATTATATTACTTTAGGTTATATTTATTTCTTTCTGAACATTTTTAAAAGAAAATATATTGAAAAAAAAATAAAATACATATACATTAATTAAATTTACTAGAAAAATAAACAAAAACAAAAACAGATATATATATATATATATAAGTATCATATAATTCCTCATTTATATTACACTTTATTTCATATTTTTATTTTATTAATTAAACGTATCCTTATTTATACATTAAATGGTACCTTTTCTTAATCTTTTATCTCTTATTTCATCTACAAACTGTTTTAGCATTCTATTTTCAAATGATTCTATAGCTCTCCTTTCAACTTCTTTTTCCACGTTTTCTTCAACTGCCTTTTCAATGTATTCCAACATTTCAGGGGTTAATAAATATGGTCTTTCATAATCATAATAAGAATTATATAATCCCGGATGTCTTGGATATAAATCTTCTTCATAATCTTCATAATCATCATAATCCTCAGTATCATCATTATCTTCGGAATCATCATTATCTTCAGAATCATCATTTGCACCTGCAACCCCCCGGATTTCCTTTTCGGTATTTTTTATTAATTCTTGATCCCTTTCTTTTTGTTTTCTTTCTTCCTGTTCTTCATCATACAAGTCTTCATCAAATTCAGTATTCGCCTGTTTTAATAAATTTAGGAAATGGGCGTTTTTGCAAGTAACTAAATCTGGATTCTTTTCATAAAATTCATTAGCCTTAAAAAACAAAGGATTACCACCTTTAGACTTAATTTTTAATCTTTCTTTATCTAAAGTTTTAAAAGGTTTTTCAAGATATTTTTTGCCTTCTTCTTTTATTTTTGTTAAGGTTCTTCTCCATAATAACCTACATGCCAAAATAAGTAAGTTAAATTCTTGAATATTTAAATCATCATTGTTTTTTAACCATTTTTTAAAAGCGTTACTACATGTGTTCTCAACATATTTGATTCCTAAAACAACAAATTCATTAAGTTGTTGAAATGTTTCCTTTGCATAATACATAGGTGATTTGTGACTGTTTCTTAAATCAGTATAAAGCTCACTAAAATATTCATGTAAAAAATTAAATTTAAGCCTCTCGTTATTTTGCACAAGCAAATAAACATGATTAACCTTACGCCTGTTCCTCGTTTCCTTATTTAATAAAATAATATTCCTATTTATTTCAGGATCATATTTGTTTATATATATTCCTTTTAGAGTTAATATATATGGAGATAATTCGTATTGTTTCCATATTTCATTTTTCATTAAATCGACAAATATATGTGAATACTTTTTAAATGCTTCATTTTTACCAGCCTTCAATTTCCGTTTTAGTGCTTTTTGCATATACTCCGTATATTCAATTGTTAATTTTTTTATTCCTTTTTTTTTATAACATTTATAAAATTCTTTATTTTCTTTTTCTTTTTCTTTTTCTTTTTCTTTTTCTTTTTCTTTTTCATTATCACTCAAATTCCTTGAAAATGTATAACTGCGTTGAACCTCAGTAGATAATATCCCTTTAAGATGTAATAAATTCTGAAAAATATATATTAAATAATAGATATAAAAAAAAATATAAAACAAATAAATGAATAAACATATATATATATATATATATATATATATAATTTTATGTACAAGATAAATTATTTTATTATAAAAAAATAAATAAATTAAATATATTGAAAGTTTACCAATATGATTATATACAGTATACCCATAATAGGTAACATGTAACGTCTAAATTTTTTCGAATAAAAAAAAGAACCTGTTCTTACTTTTTCATCATGATATTCTTCGTAAGAACTGTGTGTAGAATAAATACAATTCGATTTATTCGTTTTATCAAGAATATTTTGAAACAAACTATAGTTTGATAGCCTTAAATTCATCATATTTTTTAAATAGTATACATATATATTCTATATATATTTATATATAAAAAAAAAAATTATAAATATATTTTTTTCCTTTGTTATGAATTGAAAATATAATATTTATTCTTCATTAAAAAAAAATGAAATTAATATTTTTTTACATATTTTCTTTTTTTGTTTTTAACATCATAGCAACATATATATATATATATATATATATATGTATGTAATTTATACACAACTATATTATATATTATGGTAAAATAAAACCTATTTTATTTTTTAAATATATAAATAAAAAATATGTACATTAAAATTTTTATTCTATTTAAAATATATAAAACTAAAAATTTTAATATAATATATATATATATATATATATATATATATATATATAATATGTATATTATTTATAGATATTTAAAATAACAATTGTTCCCTATTTGAATTTATTATTCATAATATTATTTTTTATAATATATATTTTATTTTTATTTTTATTATTTTTTTTTAATTATGAATATATATATATATATATATATATATATATATATAATATATTTTTTTTTTTTTTTTTTTACTTATTTTCTCTAGAAGAGAAATAATAAAATTAAAAAATATATGCATATATATATTATATATATATATATTGTATTATTTATTTATCTTTGTATATTCTCATTGGTAAAATTATATTTTCCTTATATTTAGTTTTATATATGTAGATAGTTTTCATGATAATCTATGTATCGGTGATGTTAATATGAAGAGAATATAATTTTTACATACTTATTATATATTAATATATTTATTTTTTTTATTTATTTTCTTTTTTATATAAATAAAAATTGTATATTTATTTCTTCAGTTATAGAAGAAAAACATTATTAAAAAATAAAATAAAATAAAATAAAAACAAAAAATATATTATATTTTTTTTCCCTTTAATAAAATACATATTATTATATTCGATTGTTTAAGTATAGAATTTAATTTATTATATAATAATATATATATATATATATATTATATTTACTTATAATTATTATTTTTTTGTTTTCACAATGTTCATTCTTATATTTTATAGTTTCATATATTTCTATGTTTCCCTATATAATTTTTATTCTTAATAAATAATAAGTGTTAAACAATAAAATATATGATAATAAAAATATTCTCCTCATACAAAACAAAAGAAATATAAAAAAGTTTAAATGAAATAATTTTTTTTACATAGGATATTAAATTATAATATTATTATACTATTTCATTTCCTTTTTTTTTTCTTTTTTTTTCTTGTTTTTTTTTATGTCACATTTTTTATATTGGCTTAAAAAAATTATAGTAAATATTTATTATATGTACTACGTAAAATAATAATAAAAGTATATAATAAATATTGTATTCAATATGTATATTTTTATTTTCATTAATTATATATATATATATATATATATATATATATATATATATATTTTTTTTATTTTTTATCAATAAATGAATAATGATTTAATAAAATCTACAAGGTTATATTATATATATATATATATTTATATTTTTTTTTTTTATCATATATTTTAAATAATATATTCTCTGCTATATATATGTATAAAATAAATAGATAAAAAAATTCTTCATATATGTAAAAATATATAAAAATAATGAATACATTAAAATCACTTTTGTTAATATAAAGTATCTATATATATATTTCGTAACATTTTCCGATGTTTTCAAAAACCAATATTAATTTATTTAAATATACACATAAAAATAAATGTTTTCCTTCTTTGAAAGAACGCAGAAATATTTTTATAATATTTATATAATGTTTTCAAATATTTTATAATTTATATTTTCAAGAAAAAAAATTAGTATACCCAATTTTTTTTTTTTTCATTTTATGTTTTAGCGTTTTCCTTTTTTTATATTATTTTCTTTTAATAAATAATAATAAATAAATATCTTTTTGCAGAATAACAAATAATGAATTTTTTTCCTTTTAAATAATCCTTATAAAAAAACTCAAAGGAAAAAAAAAAAAAAAAAAAAAAATTCTTTTATTTTAGCAATGAAAATTATTTTATTATAAATGCATATTTATATACAAATATTTCATTCATAAACAAATTAATAAATATATATAAGAAAAAACAAACAAATTAATATTAGAAATATATTATATTTTTTAGTACCTTATATATACTATATATATAAATGTCCTTGAATAATTAAAAATTACATATAATATTTTATAACTTAAAAAAATAAATTTATACAAAGAAATAATATAAAACTATAATAAAAAGAAAAAGACAATGAATTTTTGAATACAATATGTTATTATATTATATTATATTATATTATATTATATTATATTATATTATATATTTTTTTTGTCATATAATAAAAATAAATAGGAAATAATAAATTTAAAAGACACCGTATAAAATATATATAATGTTAAGCTATTATAAACTTATTAATAAAAAAGAAAACATAAAATGCATATCCTTATACCTTTTCTTTTGTAACATAAAATCATCCTTAATTTTTTTTTTATTAATAAATTATTTAAATATTACATATATATATATATATATATTAATACCCACCTTTGTAAATATAAAATAGTAAAATATAAATAAATAAATTTGTTAAAAAATATATATAAAAGAACAAATGATAATAAATATTTTATACTCCTGCTATATATTATAATTTTATTATTTCAAACACATATATAAATATTAATTTATATATTCCTTTTTATATAGAAAATGATATATCATTATGTAAGAACAAAAAGAATAAAAAATAAAAAAAAGAAACACATAAAAACAATATTAAATCATAAAATTTTTTTTTTTTTTTTTGTCTTTTTTAAATTAAATAAGAATAATTTTAGATGTATTATTACAAAATTTGGACAAAATATAGAAAATTAATGTAAATAATTTTATATAAATTTATTTAAAAAAAAAAAAAAAAAAGATTCTAATAATAAATATTTATATTTTTATAAAATATAATATAAAGTATTACAACCACACACACACCTATATATTATATTATATATATATAATATTATATGTATTATTATAAAAATATTACATAATCATGATATTTATCTATTTAAAAATAAAATCCATCATAACATTAATATATGTCTATTATCTTTATATCAAAATATAACATAAAGTAAATAATAATAATGGAACATATTATAAAATGTTTATTAAAATTTACATGTCATAAATATAAATTTTTTTAAAATAATACATATATATATATATATATATATATATATATATATATATATGTTCATATTTATACTTACAGTATAAGATTCTAATATATACACTCCATAAACAATAAAAATACATACAACTACATTTTGAAAATATATGATACTTAACACAAAGTAATAATCTCACAATATAAGAAACAATAAAAAAAAATCATATAGATTATTAAATTTTAAAGAATTTTATATCAATAATAGAATTGATATAATATTAGAATCATCATATTCTTTTCAAAAACACATGAATCTTATATATATATATATATATATATATATATATATATATATATATGTTTTTTTTTTATTCCTAATAAAATATATTAATATTATTCATTCAGTTAAAGAAAACTTTAGAAGAACATCCTGAAAATTACTTATATAGTAACATACTACATTAAAAAATAATAATAATAATAAAATAAATTAAATTACACATTTTTATTAGCATTATATTTGAAAGAAATATAATGTAAACATATTTGTGAAGCCTTTTAAAATATTCTTTATAATAAAAAGAAATTGGTATGTATAAATTTTCCTAAACATGGTATTATAATTCTTTCCATGTTTCCAAACTTTAGCCTAAAAATATATATATATAAAATATATTTGTAATAAAAGTTGAAATTATAATATAATATATTTATATTATATTATATTATATTATATTATATTATATTACATTATATTATATTATATTATATTATATTATATTATATTATATTATATTATATTATATTATATTATATTATATTATATTATATTATATTATATTATATTATATTATATTATATTATATTATATTATATTATATTATATTATATTATATTATATTATATTATATTATATTATATTATATTATATTATATTATATTATATTATATTATATTATATTATATTACATTATATTATGTGTGATTTATTTTATTATAGTATTAATACTACTACTTATATCTTATGTAAAACTTTTATATGCTTTCTTGTTTATAAACGTTCTTTTCTTATTACATATATATGATCACATGCAAATACAGAATAATATGAAATAAAATAAAAAGTACTATACCAAATATATGGGTACACAAATATGTTTATTCAAATAAATGTAAAATATAAACATAAGCACATAAATATATATATATATATATATATATATAGTTATATGTATGTATTTACTTATATGTGTGTATAAAACTTATTTGTAACACATATAATATATTTAATTTTTAAAAGTGTGAATAGATTATAAAACATTATTGTTATTTTTTAAGTGTTCTTTATAATCAATAATGTATTTATAACATACAATTCTGTATTTACAATATATATCTCTTTTTATACGATCCAAAAATTCTGTGAATGCCCATATATATTGTACAATAATATTAAAATTAGGTTTTATTTCAACTAATTTTATGAACCTTTTATTATATTTCATTAAAAGAGGATACATTTTAAATGAAACCTCATGCGAAAAATTTCTTAAAATTATATTAATAGATTCCTTAAAATCACATAATACTTCTTTGGGATAATTCTCGAAATGACAACACATATATTCCTTTAAGTGCTCTTGCATTTTAGATGAATTTCTTGCTATATATATTGCTTGATACCATATACCCAAAATTTCACATTTTTTAGGTATTTCACTTAAGGAACATAGAAGAATATAAATATCTTCTTTGCTTTCAAATGCTGAAAGGTCTGTACATTTTTTAGTACTTAAAATACTTTCATAACTACCAGATGAAGTATAACTAGAAAATATATGTTCAGTATAAAAATATCGAGCATCTTTATAAGATGTATCTGTTGAATCTTCAACAACAATTGTATTATCCTCTATGATACTTTTAAATTCATCTGATTCTGAATCATTTTCTAACCCCATATGTATTATATCATTCACAGATCTACTAATCCAGGTCATATAGGAAGGTAGATTATTTCCCATAATGCACCACAACTGAAATAAAAAAAAATAAAATCAAATCAAACAAATCATATCAAATAAATCAAACAAATCATATCATATCAAACAAATCATATCATATCATATCAAACAAATCAAATCAAACAAATCATATCAAACAAATCAAATAAAACAAAAAAATGTATTCATTTATTTATATAGTTATTATATTTATTTTATTCATTACCAATAAAAATAAGGTCATCACCAATATTAAATACATGGAAAAAGAAAGCAAGCATTTCAACAATATGAAAACTTTGCTTGAGTTCTGGTATTCATTTCCCAAATAAAAAAATTCAAAACAGCTTGCTTTGAGAAATAAGAAAATAAAAATTTTATTAAAAAATGAGCAAAAATCAACTCCTATCATTTTTATATATTTTTGTATATATATAAAATTCAATTTCTAAAAATGAAAATATATAATAACACAAAAATTATTTGAATATTAAAATAAAAAGATGAAAAAAAAATTGTTGATATTTTTCTATTTTATTATTTAAAAAAATTTATATAAAATTTAAATGATATTAATATTAAAATATTTGAAGATTTTTGAAGCAAATGTATTTTTATTTAAATAATAAAAAAAAAAAAATAAAAATAAATAAATAAATAAATATATATATATATTATTAATTTATAATAATATTTTTTTGTTCGCATATAAATATATATATATAATAATATATACAAGCAATGTTTCAATAAAATGTGCATATATTTTTTTTGGATAATAAAAACGTATAAATATAAGCATATATATATTTTTATTTAATATAGCACAATGATATGAATTACTTATTTAAAAAGATAAATAAAATCCTTATAAATTCCTTTATTTTTAATAAAATATACTTTTTATTTTAATTAATTCCCTATTATTATATTTTTGGTTTTGTACGTCTTTGTTGTACTCAATAGAATGAAGAAACTATTAATAACTGCAAAAAAAGACGTACAAATTATTAATTGCAATAACGCGAAAATACCAAAAAAAAAAAAAAAAAATTCAAACAATTTAAAAAATATATATATATATATATATATTTATTTATTTATTATACGTTTATATAAATATATATTAAAATATATTACCTATATATTTAAAAAAAAAAATTTCTATATCATTTTAATATTAAATTATATGCTCAACCTTATGATATATATAAATAAGGCAATAATATATATATATATATATTATATAATGAGTTATCTTTTTTTTTTTTTCTTTATGTATCTATATATATAAATAAATGAAATATTTATATATATAAATGTATTAAATTTTGTTTCCCTTCAAGGAAAAAAAGGATAATAAATTTTTTTTTTTCATATTTTTAGTTATACATATTTATTTATTTCTCTTTACTTTATTTCCATATTTAATAGAAAATTCAATAACCCCTATAATATATTTACACCGTTAAAAATAAGTATTCTATTTTAATTATACATAATCGAAAAAAAAAGAATTCATCCATAAAATAAAATAAAAATTGGATAATTTGATATAGAACATTTATTTTTTTTTACTTTACGTATTATTTGAATAAAATATATGCATAATAATAAGAAACAAAAATCTTTCTATTTCGTTTCGACCAAATTATATTACTATTATATATATATATATATATATATATATATATTAAATAGTTATTTATATATCACAGTGAATATATTATAAATAAATAGGAAATATAAATTATTTTATAAAAATAATACATTAAAAAATAAATCAACACAAAATTTTAAATATTTACATATTATATATATATATATGTAAGTTTCTACAAAAACATATATATAATCATACTGTGTGACAAAACATTAATTAAACATACTTTCATTTTTTTTTTAATACTTTTTAAATAAATTATAAACTATATTAATTAATCTACTATTATTTTTTTTGAATTGATATTTACACTGATTTAAAACAAATTATTTTATATAACACAGATAAATAATGCTAAATATATTTATTTGAAAAAATTAATATATATATATACATAGTTTGTGTTATTTTAAAAGAGAGATATGGAAATTGATAAATATTGATAAAATAGTTTAAAAAAGAAAAAAATTAAAATATCATATTATTTAAGAACCGTCACGTTAGGTGTATTCTTTTAATATATTATATGTGTATTATAATTATTTTATGCATGTATAAGATTGATACTATTATTCTACATTATTTTCTTAATATGCTTAAAAAAAATATAATTTCCAAAAAAACAAGTTCCAATTTTTATCAATATTATATTATGAATATATAATAAAAATATGTCATTTATGCAAAATTGGTTTTCTTATATATAATTATTATTACTATATTATGCTATAATTGAATATAAAATATATTTATGTTTTGATATTTTATGAAATTCAATAAGGAAAAGAAAAAGAAAAATGATCAAAAAGTAAGTGCCTACATAAATATATATATATATATTGTATAATTAATTTTCTTCCTTTTTGCTTTCTAAGTTTTTAAAATTTTTTAATATAATAAACTTTTATAATCTCTTGTAATATATATTTTTACTCGAGATATTATATTTTTATTAAATATTTGTTTTATATTTATGTTTGTATATTGTATCTAAATAATACGAACCACATCATGAATAGAATATTATATAAAATAATTAAACTACTAAATAAAAATATATGAAACACACAGTTTCTATAAGAAAAATAAAACACTTATACATATATTTATATATATATATATATATACACACGTATATATATACACACTAAAATACACACACACACACACATATATATATATATTTATTTATATATACGTATAATAAACCACACATAATTATACATATAATTATAAATATATAAGGACTATACTTCATTTTTATTTCGTTCTATCTTAGAAAAATAAAATATACTATTGTACATATGGTACTACTTGAAAAGTTTTTCGTACCAAATTGGTATAAAATATATATATATATATATTTATATAAAAAATGTTATAGATTTACATATGTCTGGTAATTAAAACTTTATAGAATTTTGTTTTATATTCTATATGTTCAAATAATAATGCTTGAGCCAATTCAACATTACAGTTTTTCCAACAAGAATAATTACCATTACTAGTTAACTCTATACATTTATCCACTTGATTCTTATAATATTGTATATATTCATTTAAAAGATTTACAATATCTACCAAATCATTTGATACAGCAAATGCTTGTAGCCATAAGTTCATAAGATATTCTTTAGGAACATCTTTATTTAGCCTACTAATAATATGGCTTAATTCCAGTTTGGATAACGGCAAGGATATTTCTTCGAGTTTAATATTTTTAATATCAAACATACTTTTGTGATAATCCCTATGAAACGAATCATTCTCATACTTCGGTACATCAAGAGCATTTCCAAAAGTATCCTTACAGATACCTTCTTCATCCACAGCTTTATTTGAACTACTGCAATTATTCTCATGCCTTTTTAAATCATCCATTTTTGAAGAAGGATAATTTGAAGAAGAATAATTTGCAGAAGCATAATTTGAAAAAGCATAATTTGAAGAAGGATAATTAGCAAGTACTAATTCAGAGAGGCTTCTCGACTTCCTCGAACATTTCTTTGGATACAAGGATTTTCTTCCGTCAACAGAGCCATTATACTATAAAAATGAATACATATATAATAAGTAAATATATATATATATAAATATTTACATGCATATTCATTTATTTATTGAGTTATATATATATATATATATATTCTTATTTACTTAATTTTTACATATATATTATATATTCATTACCATAATGAATGCATAACCTATTAAAAAAAAAAGAATGCATAAGGAAATGCATAAAAATATTTTTAAATATTTTTTCCTCTGTGCCTGTTTATTCCTCGCACGAATTATTTCATATAAATACTCATTAACAGCTTTTGAGTTCTGGCGCCTGTAAGAATTGTTGCGCGTGTCTATCCTCGACATCTTGTTATGATGTTTAAACAAAACGTAAGAGAAGAAAAGGAAGGAGGTATCCCGATATTGGCAAAAGATTCGAATATATTAATATATTCTCCAAAAAAGGCAAAATAATATATCAGTAGATATAATATATATAATATATAAATAAATAGATGATACTAATATATACAAATATACGTTTATTCTTGAAATTATAAAATATATTAATATTGTTATATGGAAAATATATTTTTTCATTCAAATATGTAAATAAAATATATTGTATATTAAATTTTTTTTTTTGTGAGATATATTTTAAAATAAAATATAATGGAAAAGGAAAAAATAAAAAATTTTAAGTTATTTTAAGTTTTATATATATATATATATTTTTTTTTTTTTTTTTTTTTTTTGTAGATATATAAAATGAAATAATATATAAAAACATAAAATAATGTTTAAAGAATTTTATATAATAATTGAAATATTTATTTTGTTTATATTTAATAGTGTGAAAAAATAAATATAATTTTTTTAAAAATATATAGAAAAATATATTTTTTGTATCGAAATTTTTTTTTCAATTGGATTTAAAAAATATTTTTTAATAAAAAAAATATATATACATATATATATTATTTAATATATAAATTAATAAATAATTAAATGAATAAATAAATGAATAAATAAATAAATAAATAAATATATATATATATATAAGATCCTATTTTAATATAACTGTACGTCTTTTTTTTGGTGCATAATTTTTTTGTACAACCAATATGCGTACTAGCAAATGACATTGTAAAAAGTGGTGTATCCTTTTAATTATTATAATATAAAATTTACAAAAAATACTTATCTTTCTTGCGATGTTCATAATATGAAGATGTATAAATATATAAGCTCGAATTAAAATATTATAGCTAATCATCATAAAAATAACAGATGTGTTTATTGTGAATCAACATCCTTCTGATCCCATCTATATATATATATATATTTATACTTATATTTATTTATTTATATATGTAATTATTTATTTATTTTATTTTTATTTTAAAAAAATCAAGTATATACATGTATAAATTATATATTTCTTATGTATTCTTATTATTTTACATATATAAAATATGCGCACGTTAAAATATTGGGTGCTAACACAATAAAAATAAATTAAAATTAAAAAAAAAAAATAAAGTAATATATTATTATCTTTTAATGCTTTAATATATTTGTAATTTTACGATATATTGTTTAAATTGTAAAAATGTTTATGACATATATTTTAATTTAAAATATTATCGAAAATATTAATATAACATATAAATTATAACAGCATATAACTATATATATATATATATATATATATATATATATACATACATATAATATATATATTGCTATTTATACGTATTTTTTTATAAACATATGGATACAGTGATTTTCTTAAGAGTATACTTACATTTAATATAATAAGATGCAGTGTTATTAAAGCAATTGAATTTTCTTCTTATATATATAATTATTCCTTCGATGAAATTAAAAATAATATAATATATTTAACCCATATATAATTATTCTTATATATATATATATATATATATATATATATATAATATTATATTATATATAACGTGCATTAATTTTTATACAGGAATAAAATTGCCATATATATATATATATTAAATATAATATAAACTTCATACATTGTTAAAATTTTTTATCATAATATTAATATTATAATTAGCATGTTTTTTTTAAACAAATACATAAATAACTTAAATGATAATATAATATATACATTTTAAAGTATATTTTTCATAATTTTGAAGTTCATTAAATTTATTTATACTTTGTTTTTATATCTCGTTATACCCTTTTATTTACTTATTTTGATTTTCAAATATAACGATTGTACATCTTATTCTCCCTACACATTTTCCTCAAATGCAATAATATATAATTTCCAATAAAATATAAATATATATATATATATATATATATATTGAATAATCAATATTTCATAATTAATATATTAATTATATATTTCAAATTTGAAAAATAAATATATATTCATTATTAAAGAAAAGGGAAATAAAAATTATTATAATTTATTTATAAATATGTTTTTGAAATATGTAAGA